>NW_027120786.1:0-276159 GCF_030686945.1 Centruroides vittatus
TTTCATTTAAAAACTGAAACACTTGTATTGATATAAATTATTAATAAAATTATTTCAAGTGTTTCCTTTTATTGATTCTATTATTCGATTTTTGATTGTGTCGAATCGTTTAATTCCTCTATATAAATAACAATATACTATACTTAATACTTAACGAATACAATACATTTAACACAGATAATTAACAAAATTTGATCAAGACTTCTTGCATTGTTCACTGTAAATAACGAATAATCGTTATATTAATTATTTGCATTGACTTTTGTGTCGTATTTACCGGTAATAGTTAATAACACGTTATAATATCCCACAGAAAATTTATTACTTATTTTTCAGTTAACACTTTTTATCATTGTATCCCAACAGACAGTAGTCTGCATTGCTGCTCAGTATCCACCAGTGGCGTGCCGTGACATTTGATGATAGGGAAGCTGTGTTTCTGTAAGAAGCCGACTTCCAGGGGCAATCAGTTAATTGCGCGTCAGTTATGGTCTAGGGTCCATTCGTACGTGCGTGGTGGCGGAAGAGACGTACCTGACAAAAACCGACAAAAAAGAAACATAAAATAAACATATACTATGTACAAATTAGTTTGCTTTAAGACAATCAGCCGTTCGAACATCCTAGGCGTCGATGTGGTTCTTCGATGGTCGATCGAAGGTGGCCCCGAGACAGTGGCTTTGACAAGTCTGTAGGGCACGGGGAAACTTCCTCTGTTGGCGTCGGGGACACGGTCTATGTCCGAAGTGGTACGGGTTACAGGTTGGCACAATAGACGAGAAACTGTTATTTTTTTCTTCGCGTTGACACACGGCGTTTTGGTTATTCGGAACGTTAATCGAGTGCCAGATGTCTTCGATTGTCGGAGATTATATCAATCTCCATTCTTTCTTTCGTCCATTTTGATTGGTCGTTCTCCCTCAATCACGCTTCCCGAGTGGTTGGTCCCTCGTTACTAAATCGTAACGAGACTCTTACCTGGAGCGGGAGAAAAGTCAAAATCGAAGATAAATTCGATGTTCCACCGATCATACGACGACTTCCTTCCACGATTTATGGTTTCTGCCTGGCAGTTTGATATAAACAACGTGTGTCCGACTACAAACGACTTACCTATGTTTTTTTAAACTAATAAATTTTTCTCTAAATTAACCGTTTTTTCGCGTTTTTCGTGACGGGTCAGACCTGTCCGTAACTTCACATTTCCATAAAAGTTTTAAAGAAATACTGGAAATGACAAAAATAAACAATTTATGTATTTTAGTTCTAAAATACAATTAATACATACGTAATACAAATTGTCATGATGCAAACAATGAGAGAAAAACTTGTTTTTTATTTTTTATAAACTAATTCTATTCGGCGATTTTTTTCGGCAAAGTCGTTAATTACTTTAACATAAAAGTCGCTGGTCGTCGACTCCATCAACGTATTTAAAAGCTCTTTTTCTACCGAAAGCAACGCTAGCGACGACAATCTTCCTCCGACCGAGTGTTCCTGGCCAATGTATGAATTTGCGACGTGGTCGAAAAACTGCGCTGAACAGACCCACTGGTAGATGGTACCGTAAAAATTAATGATATTAAATCATATAATTCTTTCAGTACGTCTTTGTTCGGATCGACATTAATTATAAAATGTTTTATGTTTAAGAGTTACTTGTCAATATAGTCCGGACACGAATATAACTATTGCGATTCGTTACGTAATTTAGATAAATCAAAAAAATTTCCCATAAAATTTACTTAATTTAAAGAATTAAAACACGCTTGGAAAAATTGTTTTTCATAATTTTAAAATTATTAACATCTAAAAGTGATAAAAATTCTAAAGACTTTATGTCAATATAATTACAGTATAATTAAAAGAAAATTATAATTAAATATAACTTTGCGAAGAAACGTACATAAAAATAACAATGAATACTCTTTACTTTTTAAATCTTAAACAATTCACTTAGTCAGACAGTGGCTAAGGGATAGAATCGTTGGAAGCGTTACACGTGTATAGCTTCCACCAGCTAAGCCGGGGGAGGTTGGTGCTCTGTAAAGCGCATGCGCCAATGCCCTCTGGCTGCATTACACCATTCAATTATTCTCGCCGTGGAAGCTGTCTCGGAAGCGCTTCCATTCCGCACTGATATTCGAATATACAATAGCAATCTTATCGTTTTTTTCACATGTAGTATAGAAATTTGTAATAAGATACATAATGCGGTTATAATAAAATATTAATTTTAATTAATTCAAAGTACGTTAAAATATAAAAATTTATATTTTAGAAAATACAAGGGTCATTGGAAGGTCATTGGAAGGTAGAAGAGGCGCTTCCACCGCTTCCAATGACGGCACGCTACTGGATAAAATAGTTTCTGAATGAAGTTTATCAGACGGTAGATTAGTTCTTATTCCACTGAAGTTTCTTCTGTAAGATTTTGTGAATAATCAGGTATATTGTACATCTGTGCATAATTTGAATAACCTAAAACACAATGGCTGCATTCAGCAGACTCAACAGTTCCGGAGCTATTGAGTTCATAGAGTAAGTCTGGAGGGTACACTCCAAGGTTGCCAATCTTATGAGAGAAAATTATTGTATTTGCCCCTTGAAATTATTGTATTTCATTTAAAATTACGACCCACCAGGGGCCAAGCGGTTCCTTTCCTTAAACACTGGGAATTCAGTTGTGGGTTCGCGCCTCGCCAAGACGAGCTGGCCACGAGAAGTTTTCCAGTTTTCTCCACGGCTGTAACGCCTGAATAAGGATCAGTTACTCTTGAAAGACCTCCCGGAAGGCGTTCCCCTAGGCAGATCGCACAAGTGTTGTGTTGTGGTAACTTAACTAAACAAATTTAAAACTGAGCGGTAGGCTGCCACCTTTACCGCTCGGCCATCCGGCCCACATACGCCCTCTATCTATAGAAGTATTAACTAGGTTCCTCTAGATCAGAATTTTTTTCTAAGATCCCCTCTTACAACAAAAAATTTTTAAACTCATTTACAATGAATAATTTTTTACGATTTTCCCTTATAATATATTGTGCAAAACAAACCTCTGAATGGCATAACATAATTATACCGTTTTTTTTTCAATTTTAACATATCAAACATTAACAAATAATTATTACTAAATATTTTTAAGAAACGCTGCTCTATGTCAAAAAAAAAAAAAAAAAAAAAAAGGGCTCGGTTCTAGACTGCTTATTAGATGGAAACTACTCTGTAATAAAAAGTATAATGGCATTTCAACAGAACATTTATTTGTATAAATTTTCTTTGTACATTAATTTGAGCATTTTATCAGTCGGTCTGAAAGTATAGCAGTTACCGGCATCAAAAAGTATGAAAAAACGTGCGCCATATAATGGAGAACATAGTGGTATCTATGCAAAAAGTTCCAAAAATTTAGTAGCCCTCTAGCGGAGAAAAAAGATACGAAATATTAATGAGAAGGCGATACGTACAGTACAGTAGAGTACTATTGAAAAAATTTAATTCGCAACGGTTATTTTGAGAGTAAGGCGTATTTCTAATTATCGTACAGGCAGATGAATGAGGAGTGAACCATGTTGGTGTTTGTACGATCATTTTAGGAACGTACGGCTCTTAAAATAATCGTACAAACACCAACATGGTTCACTCCTCATTCATTTAATGGTAATTTCATTCGTGACGTTTTCCCTAAGCAGCTAATTAGCATCTTTCTCCCAAGGGTGGCGTTACTGTGCACCGTCATTACATTTGTCGTCTTTTACACGTGCCTTCTAACAAATCACGTGAGTACGATTATTATTAATGGTTAACAAATTGATTTAATTACTTTTGAAAAATAGTATGACTTTTAAAATAAATTGAGGAATTTCGTAAACATATTTTATTACAGTGATAGCAAACTTTATAAATTTACATATTTTTAAAAATCTTCAAAATTTGGTGTGGAATATATAATAAATCAAGTATTTGTGTATTACAAATACAAATTTAAAAAATAAACAGTTTTTTTTACATATATTAATTCCTTAGAATGTTCGTAAAAAATTAATTTTTATTTAAAATATTAAATAAAATATGACGAATCACGATCGGTTATAATGCGTTATAAAAACTATTTATAGACTGTTTCTTTATTAACAAAATAAACCTGATAAAGTTACTTTTAATAATAGCAATAATTATTTTGATTGATATGTAGTTAAGTAAACCGTATGGCGGCACTTCCGGAATCTCGACAACACGTGTATTAGAATAGTTTTAATAGATGTCGCAGTCGGCTTAAACTATTACGTCACGTATTCTAGATTGGATTCGAACCATTTTACATTTTAGGTAGCGTGTTAATAGGTCTAATAAACCCATGGTTTATTAGACTTTTTTTGTTCTTATTAATATGCTCTACATCCCTGTTAAGGTCCCAATCCCCTCACACAGATCTAGAATTGTACCCGCACGCCTACATGCGAATCATGTAGAATACGTGGTAGACTGATACGTGTACGTAAACTGACGAGCGGAAACGAATATCAGGCGAAGGGTCAACAATTCAGCGGTGGTGTGAAACTCCTCAATTAGAGCTTGAATCTTACCCCTTTCTGGAAAAAATACCTACGAAGGAAAATGAATTTACGAGAGAATCAGCCGAACTCTATTCTTTACCGACGAAATTGAAGAAAAGAAATTAGAAATATGTCACGGTGAGTGAAATTTGTTTTATTTAAATGTAGGTGTAGTTAGCAGTGGCATAGCGTAGTGGGGGCGGCAGGGGCGGCCCGCCCCGGGCGGCACTTTTAAGGGGCGGCAAAATTTCACAATAAATAATAATACAATACACCTATACAGTACACAAAAATGATGATTATTCTTGCTGAAAAGTTCTTTAGAATTACTGTATATTTTAGTCTTATAAATTGAAATACCTAAATAAGGGGCGGCGAATTTTCCTCCGCCCCGGGCGGCTGACACCCACGCTACGCCACTGGTAGTTAGTAGTAGCGCCGGTCTCCTTGTTTGTGAATGTGACGTCCACAAACAAGATGGCGACCGGAAGTGCAGCATACGGTTTACATAACGACACATTTACCTTAATTTTTAATAATAACAACAAAGTTAACAATAATATTAACAGTGCTATAGTCGCGTGATTATGCCACCCCCCTTTATCGCGCGGCGTCTAACAGAATCCATTTTTTATCTTTAAATTGTAAAATTTTTGGCTTCGCTTCAAAAATTATTATTACATCTTTGTTTTCTTTATTTTTTCTACTTTTAAACAGTGTAAAATATTTTCTTATTGACACAAATGCTTTACTTGTGTCGAATTTAATGTAATTTGATACGTAAAACGCAAAAAATAAACATATCAAATTTCAACTCGTCGTAATTTTTCTCATGTTTCACCGATCGCCATAGGGTTTGTTTGTAAATGTGGAAGAAATATGACACTTTCAAGTGAAGTCAGTAAAAATTTCGTACTACTGCGAAAAAATTTGTCAATATACCTCGCTATACCCCCTATCGCAAAAGTCAATAAACGTTGATTGTTTTATGACCCTATTTTCAAATGCTTCTTCCTGACTTTTAAATCAACCAATTGACAAAGTTATTATTTTGTTTTACTCATATAAATGTTGTATTTAAGATTTAACAGATATTTTCTTTATATTTCTACACATGAATTTTATTTTTAATTTTGAATATGATATAGTCGTGTGTTAGGCTTAAAACTCGATCATCTAATATAAAACTTGACATCGTTCAAGATATTATTCAATCCATCAAAATTCTTTGTTGATAGTATAGATATAAATGTTTTCTGTGCATGAAATGAAGCAATCAAAAAAATAATGTGTCGACCATCGAAAATTAGGCAATTTACGACATATCAAATGCGTAAATTCATCTATTTATAACTAAAAATATTATCGAAATTTTATCAAAAAATGCATTTGCAACAATACCTATATGAAATTCTTACGCAAGAAAAAAAATTGTTTAATTAACGCAATTTGTATTAAAGATATTAATTTTGAAAATTTTTGTCGCTGTTATTTCTCGCGCGGACAAATGCGATTTCTCGCAGAGTATAATAAGACATCGCTGGGTTTAGTAATAAATCTCGATATCTCGGTTCAAAATCAGGCTAAAATGAATATTTTTAGTGAAAAAAAATAAAATTGTTGAGAGAAAAGAATTGATAGCGAAAAAGATGGTCGCGATGGACGATAGCGATTATCGCGAACTCGTTTTTTTCCCGATTTTTTACTACCTCGCATAGTCGCGTGGAAGCTTGTTAGAAGCCAGAACTTTTTGGAATTTTTTTCTGAGTAAACTCGGCGCGCAATAAAAATGTTATTTATTGCATTTTTTGCAGTTCGAAAAGATTGGAAAACTTAAATTTTTTGAAATGTTTTTGAAAAATTTCAGGAAAAATGCCACGAAAATCACCACAGGGCTTCTCACAGAAGCCAGGCGATTATAGAAGGGGTAATTATTTCTATACCAAATTTAGTATAGTTCAGCTAATATTACTCTTACACTTGACACTTGCAATTATATTTTGTCCTTTATCGTTTGCGATTCATTATTTTCTACCTTGAAAGTTAAAACAAGAACGGATTTTCAGGTCTAGACTGTTCTGCATGAACGTTAAATCACGTGATCCAAGACTTTGCACGTGATCTTCACGTAATATCCGGCAGTTTCGATTAATTCAGTTAGCCGCCAATAGGGTCGCTAATGTCTACAAAATTACCTTGAATTTCCCTAGTGAACCCTTTATGGTTGAGTATTTTTCTGTTGAACGCCCTCTACAGTATCGCTGTTTCGAAACATGTTTGATATTTTGACGTCGCATTTAGTAGAGTCTTTCATTTACTCTACCTATCGCTAGCTTTAACTGACCCAATGATGGCTACTTCTTGTTCTAATAATATGTCACTCGTCGTTCAGCAGATGTAACTACGTAACAGCTACCGATCGAAACACCCTTTGCTCAGTTAAAATTGTTGACTCTGCTGACAGTACCATAGCCAATCTGTCAGGCTGTAAGAAGTCAAGTCCGAATTTCTTTGAAAAGAATAGGACAGACTAGTTTAACTGAAAGATTGAGAAGAAAAAAAATAATTATTAGTGCATATGTATGTAAATAAGTTAGAGTGGCATAACTAATTGTCACACAAGGAGTATGACAACCCAGCAATGAAGACAACGAGGTGAAGCTTGAGAGCAAACGGAGAGTTCTAGAAAAGGATTTCCTGACTTTTAGTGTGACTGTAAATATTTTTTTTTTTTTTTTTTTGTTGTTAATCGAGTTTCAGCTTTATTTTGTCGGGTTTTGTGGAGAGTTAAATTTTAAGTTTGAGTTAAGTTCTGCAATTGTCAGAATGTTTTGTTAACGTTTGTTTTGGTTTTGTCTTTGATTGGATTTTTCGATAGTTCTAAATTTTATATTTTTTTGTGTAGTTTATTATAATTAACGCGTTTTCGTGGTGTTTTTTCTAATCTCTTGTAAATAGTTCGTTCGCTCGTAATAATTTTGTTTTTTGAAGCATAATTCGGGACATTAATTCGAAACAGGATTAATGTAACCAATCCGTTTGCCCATTTTAGAAGTCCCGGCCTGGCAACCAACCTACCCTAGTGTTTCGTTGTTTATGTAATGTACGACTACGCAGACCCGAACGAGCGAGAATGTGGCGAGAAAAGATGATGACGTTTTACGCTGTCTGTTTCTCGCTCTCGTCTGTGTGGTCGTAATAAACGAAAGCGAGGAACAGAGCTTGAAACGTCGTCATTTCTTCTCGCCACATATTCTTGTTCGCTCGGAAAATTCGCTCGCTTGCGTCTGCATAGTCGCATCTTTAGGTTTAGTTCCGGGTTGTTGAACGGTGCATTACAAGGCTACTGACAATGTTTCACCTCACAAGCTATTGAATGCGTGATTGAAATGGAATAAAAGTTGGACATGCGCTACGAGCATCCCGTACGCTCAAACATTTCAATGCGTGCATCCCGTTGGTGCAGGTATTGAAGTGTTTGAGTGTAAAAAAATCTGCCCGTCTTTTACACTATAAAACAACAACTTTTTCATTAAATTATGATAAATTTTAAATTTATACTCTTTTCTTTTATTAAACCTTTAAGTAGGATGTCATATATAGAAATGCTAATTATCTATTATTCGTTTTATGTAGACTATAACTAGATGTAAAATGAAATTGACAAGTGATTTATTTGATTTGAATGAATCTCAAACAGTGTATAGTAGAGGTAAAAGACTTTTCACATTGCTACTGAGGACATCAAAATGATGCTTCTATCGTCAGAATGCAACTTTTATCACTGGTTTGTATTTCGATATCGTACTGAAGACCTTCATCAGAAATACATGAATATATAGTTTTCTGTTATAGATCTGCACCAAAGAGCAATGCTCATCAATTAGAATTTTTATTATAAACAGACCTGTTTTTAGATTTACACAAAAACGCAATGAACTCTAAGAATTATTAGAGCAATTGTCCGATTATAATAATTTCGTAGTAAATTAGCTCAAAGCAGGCACGAGTTACATTCTGATGATAGAAGTGACATTTTGATGTCCTCAACAGACTTATCACTTATCACACTGCTACTATCTTCTGTACAGTGTTTTGAGATTTCATTCATCAACAGTTAGTGAGACAAGAAGCTCTTATATATTATTTGATATCATAAGACGAAGACAATTCGCGTGAGCGACCGAAGATTTAATCTCCACCACGTTAATACTTGTGCTATAGTCAAGATAATTCTTTGTCCGTATGCTATGCAACTTATATTGCTTTCTGATAACTACAATGGATAATATAATAACATTCATGTAATTTTAAGCACGATGTAAATTTTTTCAGTTTTGTTTTGAATAAAATTCTAGATTATTGTTAATAGTCGAAAAAATTCGGATATAGATATTAATGTATGTCGCTATAACGATGGATTCCTTTTTTTTCCTACTTTTGGTACGATTTTTCGTATTATAGACGCATTTTATACAAGAAGAAAGTTTGTTCTCTGACGGAAGCGTTCTCTTTTCCTGCAGAAATAGTTCAGTAGTATTATGCTGCAGGTACAGTACAATGCTGTAAACATTAGTGTAACTAAGTTTTTGTTAGAAAATCCGGCTGTTCTTATTGTAGACATGACTGAACCCACGATGCACTGATTAAAAGTAAAGATCCTTTTAGTGCGTGAGATTTTGATGAAAACAATGTTTACCGCCCTTTCGGAGATATGTAAATGGTTGAGATACTTGTAACGAAAGCTTACACACCAAACGAGTTGATGCAACTTTCTATACAGCATTAATTACCTCCCAATTATTAGGGAAACTATATAATCAGTCATTATACCCAAGTATGTCATTTTGGGCTTTAATTCCCTTACACATCGAAAGTAGTGGAGTTGTCTGTTATACATGTTTAGTTTATGAAAAACGTGTAATGAAATGTGGATAATAAACGAAATGACGGTCATTGGACAGCGCACCACGCGTTAGGATAACACCTGAATAGGAGCCTGTTTCCAATGAAAGACCTCTCGGGAATAGCTCCATAAATTCGAAACCAGAAATCGAGACGTTGCAAGTTTGGTAGCATTGTGGTAAAATTTGATGGACAGGCCTATCTATCGTTGGGTAAACAGTAGCTACTCTGGAAAATAATTGAATAATTCTAATTAAACTAATTTTTATTGAACATTTATTTGTTTAACCAATTGTACTTGTTTGATTTACTGTAGAGTACATATTTCAACTAAGTTTTTGTTAGAAAAATCCAGCTGTTCTTATTTTACACATGCTGAACCCACGATGCACTGATTAAAAGTAAAGATCCTTTCAATGCCCATAGGGCAGAAGACGTAAAAAAAATGCTAGACTGTGGCCAGACGTAACTATTGACTCATCGATTATGATTGCACGAAACCATCAATAGTTTCGAAGCAACACAGAAAACTACACAGGGCTAACAGAACCCGACGCGCACCATAAATTATTGAGGACGTAGGCGTTTGAGGAGAAATGACTTATACAGACATGGCACCTATCGCCTACAATTCTTATTTGACTGTTTTTAATACAGATCGAGATATTCTGGAAAAAATTTTCGATAGAATTTATTCGCCGAAAAATCGAGACATACAGCAACTCTACTCGTTATACCATCAATCCAATCCAATCAACCAGCATAATTGCACTAAAATATGCTGATTTCTCGCGTTAATTGAACAACCTATTTTTAAATCGAATAGATCTGGATGTACCGGAAACCGAATGGCATAAAATCTGTAATTTTTAATTTTATTTTTAGTTTATCTGTTAAATGAATGAATCTTAAAACTATTTTAATATCTTATGAAATAATTTTTAATATTTTTGAATAAACTATTTTATAACAAGTAACGATAATGGAATCTATATATCCGAAATCCTGCGAATGTCAACATTCTCCGGTGAATGTCGGCATTCACACAGTCGTTTCGTGCATGTACGAAATATTTTTTAAATATTATTTCTCACTTACACGGACATTCAGCGTGCACTGATGTGAACGTTGAATAAAAATATTGTTCCTAGCATTTAGTTGTAGAACAATTTTTTTTTTGCAATTACAGCATGTATAGCCTTTCCTTCCATTTCTCGAATTAGTTGCAGCTGCTTGTCTGAAGTACATTTTTTACCTAACCTAAACCTATACTAACATAACGTAACATTAATATCATCACCAAATATTTGGTCTTTCACCAATGGGCTGTCGTATGTGTCGACATTCTCTAATTTTGGTCTTTCACAGTAACGTTTATAACCCATTGAACGCGTTTCCGTCGTGTAACGTTATGTCGAAAACGGGCACTAGAGGCGCCCTGTATCGTGTGTCATATTTCAAACATTTAAATTAACAATATAAATTATTTTAATAATTCCGACACAAATTATTCATTCAGACACTTGGCTAATATTTATTTAGTTGAAACGTTTATTATCTGTAATCCAGTCATAAATGGTAATTTTATATTTAAAAATGCGTTAAAAAATTCATTTCGTTTATAAAATATCCGAAAACATTCAATAACAATACTTCTGAAATTATAAGCATTTTAACATTATTGAAGATATTGTTCACAAAATTCAATTGTACACTTTAAAAATTTTTTTTAAAAGCTTCTGACATTCTTATGTTTTTTATACTTTAATGATACTTATTTCAGCATTTTTCATTATACTATCTTTTTTTAAAAAGATAGGTAAGAAGTATAATTTCGTAATTGATCTTGTTCGATTCCGACCTGGATGTTCGTAACTTTAGATAATTTGGATCGGGATTTTCGTGATTTTTTCTACACTTTATTCACGTTAATTATAATAACGGAACAGCCTACTTGTGTACAGGATTCCGGTTCGAATCCCATACAGAAACTTTAATAATTCATTAAGGATCGAGATACTGTTCCTCCGTTTTCAAATCCAAAATAGCCGGCCCAATGCATATTTGATTTCTTGTAATGGACAAAAGTTAAACCTGGCTATCTATTTTGCTATTGGAATGCACAACCAAAGTATTATCTCGGCCGCATTAGGTGAAATTGTTTTTAAACGGGCTGAAGTATTATGTATAAAATGTACTCGTATGAAAATTAAACAAATATTTGTGCGCGCTGCCCGATAGCAGAAGCAGTAAAGGTGTTCGCCTGCCATTCTGGGATCTAATCAAAGTGGTCTCTCCGGGGAATTTTTCATGGTCTATTCCGGATGTGTTACGTCACGTCTCTCAACATCCGGCTGACTCATTGTGGGCCTGGCCAAACCCGCGATGGGCATGGAGAAAAAGCAATCTTTGTGCCTATAAGGAGATTCAAAAATGACAAAAAATGAAAATGTGCGCGAATCCAGAAATAAAAAGTGTGTTAAATTTAAATACATTATATGTATTTAAAATCATGCTAATGCATTTATGAACATTTAAGTCGGTCTATCAACGCAACACATTTTTACTTAAATTAGGCGGTGGGCCACAGTAAAACAACGAACAATCCATATGTTGTGCATCCCAAATTTATAATGTTATTTGACACGTGGCCAATTTACGACTTAATATTGCTGTAAGACAGATTAAACTTAAATAAATTTGCAGAAAGTTTAGTAATTATGATTTTAAAAAATTTAATTTATTAACGATTGAATATATAAATTTGTTTTACTTGAGAATCTTCTAATTGAAATACCATTTTGATCCATTAAATAATTTTTTAATATGAATTATCTCGAATATACTAATTGAAGTAAATGGGCAAATTAAGAATAAAATAATTAAAAACCTTAATAATAGATAAAAACTTATAGTTATTATTGTTAATTGTTAATTGATAATATATCAGATTATAAACTAATGACTACGGTAGATTTACGGATACTAACAACTAACAGTTTGTAGGGTAGATGTACCAGTTTTGGCCAGTGTACCAGTTCTGGCCAGAAAACAAATTTAACTTAAAAATATAATCACAAATGAAACAAACTTTTATTGTTAACTGTGTGAACAGTTAACAATAAAAGTTTGTTTCATTGGACAGATTTGAATATGTGGTGATTATATTTTTAAGTTAAATTTGTTTTCTGGCCAGAACTGGTACACTGGCCAAAACTGGTACATCTACCCTATTTATTATTATGGTGAAATGAATTATACATATATATTCATCAGAATAATAA
Organism: Centruroides vittatus; assembly: GCF_030686945.1. Classification (NCBI taxonomy): domain Eukaryota; kingdom Metazoa; phylum Arthropoda; class Arachnida; order Scorpiones; family Buthidae; genus Centruroides; species Centruroides vittatus. The sequence goes on from NW_027120786.1 coordinate 12,743, forward strand.
TGAAAATATGCTATATACACCAAAATAAATTTCTATGTTTGTAAAACATCAAATTATAGGGCCAAATAACCGAACGAATTAAGTTGTTAGCCTACCGTTCTGGGGACCCGAAATCGAATCTGGATCGGTCGAAAAAAACTCCAGGAAATTTTTCGGGGGTGATCGGTCTGGTATGTTGGGTACCGAACCTCACCACCTGGTCTAACCCACGATGGGCTTTATTAAATAGGCCCTCGTAGCGCTCACATGCGGAAAGAATATAAACAAAAACGTCAAATTATGTCATTTGTACTAAATTTCTGCGAATTTTAAAAATTTGACAAAAATAAAAAGGAAAAAAAAAAAAAAAAATTGACTGTATGAAGAATAATGAAGGAAGCTGGTTTGAGTATTTAAGAACAAGTTTGGTTTCTCCCGGTTTGGTAACTTCGAACTTTGCATTAACCCAAATGTCACACAGCAATTTCGCAATTAGTTCGATTGTTTGTTTACTTTTTCGTAAAAAATGAAAAAAAAGGACATTTACTCCTGATTTTCTTTGAGGAAAAGAAACGAAAACGAAATTAACATATTCATTAATGTTGAAGATATTTCTTGACTATAATCAAGATTTAAAGTAATAATTATAAGTGAAAATCACTTATAATTCTTTCACGATAATGTAAATATTACAAATGTAAAATTACAATCCCGTTTACTTTATTCTTTTCCAACTCGTGTATGTCGATTTTCCTGAAAATATCCGTTCCATGTTTTTCGCTGTCCGAATAACTCTTTGCTTCGAGCTCTTTCAATTTTTTTGAAATCCGATCCGATTTCTCGTAAATCCTCTTTTTCTCTACCACTTTTTTCCCGAAATACATTTCTTCTATCTCCATAATGGGCGCCGTTAGCAGGACGTAAGAGAAAAATGATAAAGTTAACGAAAGGCAGGACAAGCCGCACATAACAAATATCTATAAAGAAACAATTAGTATATTATTTAGATTAAATACATATTTATAAAGTAATATACTTACTATGACGTAAGGAGTGATTTGTATTCGTTCTCTTAAATGACTTGTCAATGTAGTCAAGATAATGGGATGAAAGAGATACGCCATTAATGATAATCGACTTATAGCACGCAATGGTGTCCAAGACAGCACAGTATTCACAACACCTAGCAGTTAAGATTATATTTTAAATTTATATTATTCGTATTGTATTTCAACAGAAAATAAAACGTTTGTTTACCCGCGTTTCGAGTTGCACAGAGAAACATCACCCAAGCAATTCCCAGTGTCCAAGCCAATCGATGAGCGGCTCCATATAGAGTTGTCGCGGTTGTCGCTATTTGCTCGTGGAAATTCCATTCGTAAACTCCAAATGTGACCGATAACATACATATTATAGCTAGGCACCAGCCCAATAATTTCGTAAACTGAAAATATACATAAATATTATATTTTAAAAATGAATTAGGAAACACGTGCGATAATTTAAACATTTCTTACATTTTTTAACTTGAAGGTTGATCTATGAGCTAAAATATGTCCTAAGGCTAAGCCTAAACAAAAAGAGCCCAAGTGTGGATACGGTCTGTTAAACAAAAGGTTCTCTACTCCTTGCCGTTGCCTTTAAAAATAGATGAAAAATTCCATTTTATGTAAATTTCATAGCATTTCGTAGATTTAGTAAAGAAAAGTATTTAAGATTTAGTTGACAATTCTTTGAAAGACATTTTTTAAACAAATTTTGCTACTTACACGACATCCACCTGCGAAAACAGGATTGTTGGAGGAAGTTTCAAGTATGAAATCATAATTCCAGTAATTGAGACGGACAGTATAATCAGCATTAAATTAATGATTAAGCCCACTCGTGACCATCTATTTAAACAAGAAAATGAATAAAATTTAAATCTAAATATAAAGATATTCTTATACCAAGCCCATTGTGGATTAGGTTTTATATTAATCCACAATGGGCTTGATATAAAGGCCCCTCTTAATGATCGCAGGGAGGAAGGAGTTAAAAAAATATATAATCAATGTCAATCTTTGAATATATATAAGGAAAATATCAATAAGTAGCTTACTACATTTAGGATTTACATGATATGAAACTTCGTTACGTAAGAAACAATTATAAATAAATATTAATTACAGATGATACAGAATTATCTTTTAATTATGGAACATAAAATTCTTGTATAGTAGTAATAAATACTAATTGTAAATAACATTTCGTAAATTTAAAAAGTACCAATAACTTATTTTGGAAAACAATTTATAAATCAATCTTCGAATACAGTAATAATTTCCCTCCAAGAATATACATTATTAATTTAGTATCTTATAATAGATTAGCACAAGGGTAGGCAACTTTTCTGCGGTGTTATGCCGAATCTAAGTTATAGTGTTATTTCGGGTGCCAACAGGATTCTATCAATTTTGTTATATATATATTATTAACATTGGTCCGGTTATAATGGACTTGAAGTTAAGTTGTTAATTACGTTCTTACACGTGAAGCTCATGCACAACACTTAGATGGTGACACGAAGCGTAAACGCATTCGTTGTAATATAAATGTACAAGCAATAGATTCGTTTTTACGTACGACTGCCTACACTGAACTGTGGCTTCCATTTTTAAATGTGTAATTAATAATTAAAATTATAATTTTTACCACATTTCTATTCAGAGCGCCGCGTGCCACAGGTTGCCGACCCCTGGACTAGCATAATACTTTTTAGGAATAATTGTATCACTTTACTATTTATTACATCAAAAATCCTTTATAAAAAGGTCCTCGCTGCTTCACAATCTAGAAGAATATTTTTTTTATTTTTCATAATTTTTAATAAGAATTATTGAAATATGTAGAGTATCACGCCGAAACGAGTTACAATATAAGAAATCGTTTTTAATTCCACAAAAAATTTAGCAATTAACTGAAAAATATTTTCCCCGTAATATTTACGAAGACGATCATCGATAGAAAAGGATATAAAATCAAACCTTAACTATCACCATTTTAATTCTGTATAGATATTTTAATAAATTATTCACGTTTTAATTAATTTTTGAGGTACTTTTTAAATAGATAAATGTGATGTTTGAAAAAGTTTCAATGAATTTGTCACCTGTACGTAATTTGTACATAATTTTACTATAAATGTATTGAGTAGACAGATCTATATGTCAATGACGTGAACATAACCTCCAAATAACGGCCATTTTCTATTTTTATGCGGGTTTTTTCAAATAAAGTTTGTGGAAATATTGGCCGCCGTTTAGAGGTGGCCGTTATTGGAAGTTCGATTGTATTTTAATTTGCATTTTTTTTAATTTTACATAATTATCAATCGATTTAATATAAAATTATTCCGAGTTAGATAAAAAAAAATTCATTTAGCTTAGTATTTAGTTATTACATTAGAATTTATCCAGGCTCATCATTATTATTTCTTGGTATAATTAAAATACTAAGAAGAAAGCTTATTTATTAGCATTTTGGGTTAATGTTACCTATGGTTCCAAGATGGCGGCTCGTCTCTGATTCCAGCAAATAAAGGAAACGAAACAGTGGGCTCGCACGTTCTAACCTAACCTATTCTAATAATTATGTTGGTAATAATTATGGTAATTTATAAAAACAACATTAAATTAAAAACTTTCTTCTATTTGTTGGAATCAGAGACGAGCCGCCATCTTGGAACCATAGGTAACATTAACCGCATTTTGTAATTGCAAATACTAAAATAAATGAAGGATTTATAATAATTTTAAGTTTATTTATAGACAATTGTTTTGTTAAATATTAAAGTGATATTTAGAATACACTGAATAATGTAATATTATTTCTTACTGTAGGCTTATATATTTTCCTTATACATATTAATTTTACGTTCCTAAAGAATAGAATGAATTTTATGTAAAGAATAATATTAAACAACTTACGCCATTAATGAAGTTACTATAAGGCCAATTATAAATAATTGGAAATCGCAGGCAATGTACCAAGAGTGATGCAAGCACTAAATACAAAATAATTAAATGTATAATTAATTATTTCAATCTTTACAAGCGAAATATTTAAAAATATAATGATGAAATAGTTTGAATGTAAAATCATTCGTAATATTTCTTCACTTTCCTCAATCGTAACCTACTATTGAAGAACTATTAAATCGATCGTTACGTATTCATTTATAAAAGTAATTTATGTTTAGCTCAGATACACATTACACAATAACCCATAAACATTCAATCGATGTATATCAATGAAAGAAATTTCTTAAAGTATACATTATACAATTATTTTACAAGTGATGAAATGAGCTATGTAATATTTTTATTACTCTCTGTTAAGAAATACATTTTTTCTTAATTTTTTAAATTTTATTTTATTCGATACATTATTATTATTTTACCATTAACTATATTCAGCAAATAGTTTAAATAAAAAAGTATGGTATTAGCATTAAGTTTACCTTTTCTGTTCCAGTTATATTAAAGTTATTGATAAAAAGTAAGTTAGTCCACCAATTATTACGACAGCCTTCAACCATAGGGTCAAGATTTTCGTGCCAACTTGGACCACTATTGGTAATAGGCACTATAAAAACGAATGCAATAACCAGTAGATATCCTGGTATTATTCTTGAAAGAAAACAAATTGACATTATTTAACATTTATTACTATTCCTCGAGAGTGTAATAATAATAATAATGATGATAAATTTAAATTTTGGAGAATTATACTTACCTAATCAGATAGTGAAATAAGTGTCGTACGTACAATAATTTTATATTTCCCGAGGTCTGAGCAACGCCATAGGCTAATATATAACCACTGAAAAATTTTATATTTTAAAAAAATCTTTCAAATATTCGTTAAAATATGTAATTGTACTTAATATTTTACCTTATGAAGAAGAAAGTGTCAAATCCAAGAGGAGAACTAACTAAAACTTGAAAGAGAATTGTGCAAGAGTAAACGACGGCCATCTTCAACTGACCTTTATAAAAAAGAAATTAAACCGATTCAGAGAAAAGTTAATTAAATTTATTATGCAATTTTTAATACTTACGAATAACTTGATAATTTGAATACAGGAAAATATTTCCAAATATAATCCAAAAGAAACTTAAAGCCCTCAATCCGTGGATGGCCTTGGATTGCCTCAAAGTTGTTTCTATTCTTGTTAATCTTTTCATGCTTCTATGAAGCGAAAATGCCAGAAATATCGATAATAAATGTCCTGTAAATAAGATTTATCAATTAATACGAAAGAAATAAGTGTAAATAAATAAATAAATGAGGGAAGGATATTTACCTTGATTAGAAGGGAGCGAAATGAGATGATCTGGTTTACTACTTCTGTAAACGAGGTGGATTATTGTAGCTAATATTATCAATCCAACTAATGCACACACCAATGTTCTGTAAAAATATTTATTTAATAACGTGCCAATGGACGTTTTTCTTATTATGAACAGATAACCACACATGTTTTTACTTACATTATAATTATTTGCAACTTATTTAACACAATTGGTTCCTTGATTTCGCATCCGACAATATTGGCTGAAACACCTTCCAAGTCTTTTAAAACTGAAGAATACAGGGAAAATGAATTATAAATTACGTTTATATTTAAGAGTAAAGAAGAATAAAAAAAAATTACTTATTTATTCATTTCTTTTTTAACTTACTCATATTTAAAACGCTTTGCAAATCGTCGCCATTGCAAGTAGATGGAATGCAGATTCCGAGACGGTATGTAAGAAATAAAAAGAAGTGGAGATCTTTCGAAAAAGTGCGGATAAACTAAAAACAACTTATTATAAGTACTATTTTAAGATTATTATGTATATATATAAACATGGTTTTAAAGTAAACTAACCGTTTTTGAAGAAGTAAAGTTGACAAACGATGCAAATTTGTGATGCATGGTGTAAAATTCGGGTTTCGGTGGTACAGGTGGTTGTATGCTGACCGTACAGTATTTTCCTCGAAAATATTCTTTGTCATTAGGTTTATCTTTTGCTTCTATGCTTAAACATTGATCGTAAGAACCGAATGCTATTAATGTACCTTCCATTATTCCACCTCCAGGTTTACCAGCAGCATCCAACACTATAATAATTGTAATAAATATTGAAGTTTTCTTTAAAAATTTCTGAAGATGGACTAAAATAAAGTTATTTAATTTAGAATAAGGTGATTAATCGTCATATTTTAAAACAGGTTTTTATAATATCTAAAATAAAAGACTCATTGTTTTAAGTCGATGAGTTCTAAGTAAAAAATAAATTCCGGAAAAAAGTTCCAAAATATCAAGTAGTGAAAGACCCAAAAGTTTAAAAGTTCAAGGAAAGTTGGCGCTTATGAAAATGTAGAAGACATTAACGCCATCTTTTCCTACTTCAATAGCTTTGATTTATAATATCTTTCTTTTTATAAACAGTTTCTAGAAGGAAAAGATAGAATATATTCTAGTGTATGTCAAGGACAAATTTGAACAACTTTTGAAATGAATTATAGACGGAGCGTAAGCAATAGAAATGTTTTAATGTAATAAAATTATGTATTTCATATTTGTTTTCATATTATTAATCAAGAAAGGTAACACGCTCACATCATCACGCTAAGTGGCTTTGTAAAACAGTGACGTGCCCTTTCCCTTTTTCAAATGATTTTCTTTTATAACCTCTTACTTTTACAATGCTTACAAGTATAATTTAAATAATTAATTATTTTACATTTAATAGAAAATAATTTTTCAGATCAAAATATAGGAATTAATTACGTAAAACGATACAATTGAAGTAAAACTTTATAAACCATTACTTTTTATGCTTGCTGTGACTATAAGCAAAATATAACGTTGATTATAAACGGTGTATTCTGTCAAACTTGGAAGTATTTACACAAGTCTATAAAAAGATCTCCCTTATAACACGTTGTCAAGCAATTACATGAAAAATATCTTTTATTTTTCTCGTTAACAATAGAACAATGATTACCGATTCAACCTTCTACGTCGCACTTAAATATTGGTGCCAACGAAAGTTTATTTCGAGCAAATAACGTTTTAATTACTTAAAACCTTACTATGGACCTTCTTAATATTTGACGATTTAAGTTGATTATGTTCGTTAAGATATAAATTACGATTATTAGGCTACATCAACACGTAATACGTCTCACTTCTTAGATAAATAAGGCACAGATTATGTAATTCGCTTGACCTTATTTACATCTGCTAAGCAAAAAATTTGCATAATTAATTTATTATTATTGTAACGCAAGAATAATAAATTAAGGTAAATAATTTTATCGTAATTTAGAAGTGTAAAGATCAAATATATCGAAGAGGCAATGAAAATTTCACTTTTTTCTCTCCCCTTCCCTTGTATAAATACTTACATCACCACTGTGAAATACCATTCAATATTCAAAAATTTAATTGATAGCTACATTGTTTTTCTTTCCTGTAATTTTTATTACTTATATAATTTCATGTCAGATTTATGGTAATTCTATTGTATTATTACAAATCTATGTTGCCTACACAAGAAATCTACTTCTAATACCATATTATTTCCGTCAAAGTTATATGTAATAACACAATTTATCCTAGCTAAAAGTTAACCGGATTATACATTGAATTTAATATATAGATACATTTTATGATTTTCAGAAAGAATAGATTTGAAAATATGAATTATTTTACAATTATTGTGGTTATGTTTTTAATTAAAAACAAAACAATATTTTGTGGAGACATTTTAGGTTATTTTTGTCATTATTTTTATATATAAATTGTATTATTTAGTTACATTTTAATTACAAGAAGTTATAACTTCGATACAAACTCTTTTAACGCATTTATTAAAGTTAAAAATGCTCTTGCATCATATGTAAACACTGTTTGGCAATAAAATTTATTAGAAAAATCTTTTAAATTCCATTTAAATTTATACATATTTAGTAAAAAATTTTATTATGAAAGAAAATAAATAAATAAGTACGTAATTGTTTTATCCTTCTATTAACTACAGTATTATTATTTAAATGTCTAGACAGAAAAATTATTTTATATGTAATTCCTAGGCCAGTGTCCCAAATTTGATTACATTACAGTATAAGCAAGTTTTCCATGACAAGATACAACTATCAGTTCTATTAATCATTAATTAGTCCCTATACAGTACCGATATAAATCAATCGTTTAAATCCAAAAATTCTGAATAGATTTACTTCAATTGATAAGCAGTTTCTTACTATTGGGTACGTTATACGAATTATATGTAACACTATAAACGTATTCCGTGGAATTGTACTTGTAAATATAGAAAACACGCTTTAAGTAGGAGAAAAATCAGAAAATAGTTTAACCGCGACTCGAATAAAGTATTCAAGTATTGTTAGCAAATCGCAAAGGTGATCAGTTTCGCTTTTTAGATTGGTTATTAATAGCTCCGTAACAATGCTTGTGTAATCGGTTTAAGTAAATTACACTGCGAGAATCGTGTCATGATGATCGAAAATTCATTTCTACTAGAGCGTTTGTATGTTTATAACTTGATAATACTGTCCTGTTTTCTATTGTTGAATGTAGTATGGGCTATTAACCCTTACCCGCAGAGCATACTCCGTAACCCACATACGTGGGTATTTTTTCAATGAACTAATAAAGAACAATACTCGATGAAAGTGGCCCTTCCGAGATTGTCCATATTTATTCACTTTTTCCGCACTTGTTTGTTTTTATAACTCATTATTGATAAAATATTACGATTTAGCGTCAACAGTTATTAATTTTATTTACTTATTTTTTCTGTATATATTAAAATTGTACATACACTTTAAAACTATTTCCTATAAAATAATTCTTAATTAATTTTTAAGAAGTTTCCATTAATATATTTAACGTCTTCATCCTATAAATGTGTGTAAAAATTTAAATTTCTGTTAAAGTTTGATAGGTAAATATAATGCAATTTGTTTTATATTCAGAATAATAAATCGATTTTTATAGATTTTTATATTAATTATAAGCTTTGTATTTTACATTTCCATTCCATTTAGTTAAATATAAATTCCAAATAAGGTATATGGAACAAAAAAAATAATTAGAATACATATTAAGGGCACGTATTCTGGCAATACGGTATTTAAATATCTCGATCACAGAATTTTATCACATTTGATAAAGCTGCTTGGAAAGGAATTTTGTTTAAAAGGAAAGTAGCAATTGTATTCATGTTTTCATTCTATGATTGAAGGGATTACAAAATCATTTTCTACCTCGTAAAGTGGGTAACATTTGAAATAAAAAGAACACAACTAGATTTATAATAAACTGTCAGGGCTTGTACTAATTTTTCTACGCGTAATGTAAATATTAAATGGTTTTAAATATTTTTTCTACTTAATAATAATAATAATTAAAACTTACTTTCGAATGCCCATGTTTTCATTCTTCTTAGACCGATGATCAGTTTCATAACACTGTTAGAGCATTTTGGAGATATTTTCGCTTCGGAATTAGCTTTAACTAAAGCAGGAAGAGCTTGCTTTAACGCTAAATCAACGTATTTCCTTGCAATTTTTTCCAATTTTTCCCATTGTTTCACCGTTTCTTCTGCCGAATAATTCTGGCTGTAGCTCGATACGGCGAAATATCCTCCGAAAAACAGACAGAAATAAAGGGAAAAAATTTTCATGTTGATGCCATGGAAAACTGAAATCCTCTCAAAGGATTTCTCAATTAAATAACAGACACTATGCTTGCCCGTCAACCTTTTTTACTGGATATTTTCAAGGACGGATATACGTCATAGCATGTTATTAGTTATTTAACAATCTCTCATTGGTGTTTTAACCAATCCGGTTATCAGTATGAAAGAGAATTTTTCGTCTGTTAAGTCTTCTGCTTTCTCTATATATATGACCCTTTTTCTACTCGATACGATGTAAATTTTGAATCATTTAAGTGCAGACTGCAAGCTTATACCGTGTTAATAGAACACGTAATAGTTACCTAGATTGCTAATAACTACTATAAAATCAGTTTAAAGTTGAAATAGCCGGGTTAGACTCGATTGGTGGAAAGTTTTACAACAAGAAAAAAAGGGTTCCTGGCTTAATCAAACCTTTAAAGTACACTTTAATTAATCCAAATTTTTTCCATAACATAATAAAATTAAGCCATATTACTACTATTATTAAATTTTTATCCATTTATTATTAGTTAAACAATAGTAAATCTTTTAAAATTGAAAATGGCGTCGCTCAAAAACTCAATTCTTTTTTCCTCCTCGGTTCATTATTTAAAAAAAATTAATAATGTAAATGTTTTTAAAACCTTATTTAACATCTTTTCATACTTCTAACAATTACTCCCAACCGAGTTTTCAATTATTATTATTATTTTTTTAATTAAAAATGAACGATTGCCGGAATTCTTTTAATATTTTTCTTTGTTTAAATCGTAGATCTTGAATGATTATTTTTCAATAAAAATAAAGAATTTTTAAACCAAAATAATAATTAAAATATAAAATTAAAAAACTATATAATATATAAAAAAATTTTCTAAATATTAATTCATATTCTAAAAGGTGTGAAGTAAGTTTAAAGTTCTTTACATTATATCATTAAGCTATGGCAAAAGTGTGTTTATGTGAGTAAAGTGTACGTGTTTGTTTATAATATAAATACATAAAGAGTAAATTCTTAAGTAGGACTAATTTTCTTTACCTTTAATAACTTGTAAGTAGGCCTTTGACGTACTTATTTTTACTAGACATGTTTTTATTTGGTTAAGCAACCATTGTGGCTGATGAATTGAAGAACGTAGTAATTCGAATTACCGACTTATACAAGCAAATATTTTAGTTTCAATAATAGAATGATCCAATTAGTGAACTGGAACTAATGTTCTAATACTTTTTGTATATGAGGAATTATTACAACTTATACAAAAAGTATTTGCTTCCGACAAAACAATTGAAAAGTGGCGGGCATGTAACTAAATTATATCTACAACACTAAAAAAAAACGTTAAAATAATATATATTACACTTAAAATGTAAGATTCACTTATAAATCTGTTACTTAACTCTATAAAAACTCGCTAACAAGGTCTCTGAAGAACAGAGAAAACACTTTTGTTCTAGTAATGAACTTCACTTTTACTTGTTTAAATATAGACTACACATACACTTCTTACCCTCCTTTCGAGTTATAAGTCATAATATTCGAGTAATCTTCTTTAATTTTATATTTGAAATAGAAAATTACTTTTCGGAAATATCACGCATCAGGAACTCTACATTTCTAGTAGCCTAAGTATCTTATACTCGAAATTACGTATGATTGATGTGATGTATATTATATATATATATATAAAACTCTCATTATGTGACAGCCAACACAGGAAAAATAATAGAATGATCCAATCTATGTTAAATTTGAAAAATTGGCGACACTAAACCAAACAATGAGAATTTCACATAACCTATATCATAATCATTCACAGATAGAATAACGTTACAACTAGTTCGACTTAATACTGTAGTATATGCTCTAATTAGTTTTAATTATCGATCAGATAAACAGCCTATTAATTTACGACAGTTATTTATTTTAATCTTTAAAGGATTTTACTCATAAGGAGCGGATTAACTCATTTTATCAATTAGATCAGCGGGCGCTAAAATACGGAGCGCACTTTTTAGGGGCGAAGAAATCATTATAATTATTTATTTATTTTCCAGTGCAATTCTCGCACCTACTAGATTATTCTATCCATCATTTCAATGCAACATAGCATTATAAACTCTCCAACACGCGTATTTATTTCGTTATGATTACGGTCACGACTACGATGTAGTCGTTACATCACCGAAATTTGACTTCATTTAGTCGTAAATATCTTTGGGTACTGCTTTAGTTTTGTTTTGTTCGAAAAATAATTGTATATTATCAAAAAAATTGCAAGAAAAACTTTAGTTTTATTAGAATAAAACTCGCTTTTTACGAAAAGTGCACGGCGCACGAACACCAAGCAAAAATCCGGCATCTCTTTAAAAAAGTTTGAAAGAAAAAACCATTAAATTAGGTAGCTAAAACGTAGATCAATAATTATAATTATTATAAACTAACACTCGTAAAAATTAATTTTAATTAATGAGTCAACATTTCCGAATTGACGCATTCGTGTTGAATATAAACACATTGACTTCAACAGAAGTTATATATTTGTTTTTTTATACGATTTCCTGCATTTCCCCCCTTGTCTAATAATACTTATAATGACGGAAACCTATTTGTATAAGTTACATTTTCCTATTTATCCTGGCTGTATAATCTCTTAATGATTTTTTTTTTTTTTAAAGTTCCCTATTAGCTCTCGCAGTTACATCAATTTATTATATAAATAACATATATTCAAAATCTTTTTATTTATTTTCATATATTTTAAAACAACAGCGGAATATATAAATATTTATTTTTAGGGCAAGTATTAAATTTCCCGTATAACATACAGTTACGCGCGTGCTAATCACTGACATAACTAGGGAGGGTCGTCCCTCTTCGTAATAAAAATGCTAAATATAATTTAATTTCTTAGTTAATTCACATAATTCTTAGTATTAAAATCGATAAAAATTATTAAAATGTGTAATGATTTGTATTAAATTTAAGTCAGATCTGTTTACGTTACTGACGTAAATTAGTTAAATTTTTCTACATTTTTTTTGGGGTCCCGTTAATTCATATGTATTACGAGTTTGTTCGAACTAACCTATAATTAAATTTAATTTACAATGACAGATACTATTTAGGAGATAAACAATAGTTAATTATAAATGCATGACTATACTCTTACTTTAAAATTATTTAAATTACATTCATAATTTTTTTTTTATTCATCCAAGTTTATAAGGAAAGTTTCCATTCAAACGTCAATTTTCCTATTATTATTTCACGCATTCGGTATTCCTTTCAAAGAGATATTAGTAAGAAATTCGGTAATCGATAGTGAAATTGATATTATTATAATTATTTTTTATTTTCTACATTCTGCTACGTTGTTTTATACTTTTAAGTTGTTTTATTTTTATAATTTATAAAGTGATAAAATTGATTATAATATTCTTTAAACATCGAAAAAAAGAAAATCAAAAACAACTTCTAAAATGAAAGCAAAAAAAATGTCTATTTACAGTGAACTTAGTGAGAGTTTTTTGTGAAATTTTTTTTAAGTGTGTCAAAAAAAAAGATGACGGAGGTTTTTAATGAATGACGTAGGTTTGTCATCCCGATGCCTTCTTGAGTTACATACCTGTAGTATTTGCCGTTTGCCTAACAACCTTGACCTAAGATGTGTCCTCTGAGGATCTGTCATGATATGCTTGCTTTAATTGAGTTGCAAAACTCACAACTTTGCGGGGTATAGAAAATTTTACCATTAAATTTCCGAACAAATTATATATTCGTACATGCTGCAAGACCATATTCGATTTTTTTTTTCTTTTGTATCTTTATTTCTAAAAGTATATTCTTGTTTATAATATATAGGCCTACACATAATTCATTTCTTATATTCGTACCATGAAACATGTATACGTTTTATGGTATGAGTATAAGAAATAAATTATGAAAATTTATTCAATTTATAAAGAAATTTTCATTCGATTTTTCCTTGTAGATAAATGTAACGACTTTTTTAGATACCTCGGCGTACTTGAACTTAATTTGTAAATAATAAAGCCGCCATCGAATTTCTATTTTCAAGGACTAAAAATGACGGGGAAATTCATTAAATTATAATATAATTCAGTACAATTGTAAGTCGGACATAAACGTTTGTATTGTAATAAACATGAATTCAATAACATAAAATGGAAACTTGTTTAATCAATTACAAAAAAAAAAATGTTTTTAAAATATAAATTGCGATATAATATTTGAAATAAATTTATATAAAATAAGAATTAAAGATGTATATTTAGTCAAGTTATTAGTTAATGCTGTACTTGTTTACACTATATTCAAATATGCCTGCTATTTATACTACAGAATATAAATAACTTCTCTAATTATTGATAAGCTATTCATATTTTATTAATGAAGTAAAATAAATTAATGGCTTTTACTTTATGTAATAAACACTTCAAAGTATTGATATTTCTGAAAATGTTTTAGACTATATATATATATATATATAATTAATTGAATAATTGAAAAACAAATTCTGTTTACTTGATGAGTTTATAGTCACATCTGTGCAATTTACGAACAATGCCAGTTGTAAAGAAACCATAGCTAAGATTTGTAATTTTGTACGAATAATCAATATGAATATAGTTAATTTTAGCCCACAAGTAGCAGAATGAATAAAAACCACTGAACACTTCTTACTGTATTTCAGATAATCGGAAGTTTTATCGACAGACATCGTTCATTTATATTCACTGTCCACTTCTATGTTGACAGTAGAGAGCATTCACAGTGAAGTAACTATCAATTATAATGCATCAACAGTTCGATCGAAATTCTGTCAAGGTCTAGTTGAAGATGGTTGATTTTATCCTATTTAATTCACTAAAAATAATAACATACGTGAAAGAAAATTAACTATGCAATGCGGTATTATATAACATTACAATGTTGCATGCATTACACAGTTTCTTAATAAATCTATTTTTAAAGTCGTTTGAAAATCATCTTCTAGATTAATATATAAATATATTATATAATTCACATCTTATTGTATGTTTTTTTTTTTTCGCTAATTGTGTGTGAATTTTTAGCGTAACTATAATTTAAAGTAAAGATATTCGAGTTGAAGGTCATTCTGATTGTGCCAAAATAATTAGAGGTAAAGGTGAATTGCGGTAGGACCGGATTAACAGATTTGGTGCCCGAAGCTGATTCTAACAGGCATGTCGGGTGAATTTTAATGTTTTCTTAAACATAATTTCAGCATTCAATTGTTTTATAAATAATAATCATAACGAAAGAGGTTTAAAATGTGGAGGAAATAAAGACCACACGCTTATTTAATGTCACGATTGAGACGACTTTAATCCGAACTTGAGCTGTACTTTAGTCACAACTACTGTTGAATTAAATACTTCTATAGACTATACTGTGATCGTAATTCGGCAGTAGGTCGATCGATACGTTATAATTTATGTATGAAAAATATTTCAAATCTTTTAGTGTTTTTCAAGGATATTTTGTAGAGCATTAGTAACATTCGTCGTATAAGGTCGCGTGAATTTGTCTTTTTACCCATTGTTATAAAAGAAAGCATAAAATTATATGTAAAAACTATATCATACAGGAAAAACAAATATTTTCCTTTACATTTTTATTAATATGTATACAGTATAGTATAACAGTAACAATTACTCCTTTGTTATTTAAAGCGTAGAAGTACGTGTATTTATAATAATAAACGCAATTTTATTATTATAAATACACGTACTGTACTTCTAAAACATAAAGATAAACGAAGTATTTTGATCCAATTATTTATATTTTTACATGTATACGAAGTCCTTAAATGTAAATTTAAGCTTTACAGATTCATTAAATATAAATGATTTAACAGATTAAATTTATCTAATGAATATCATTGCGTTTCGATTTTAATTTACCATTACGAGATCCTCAAGGAGATCGGCTAACACAAGCAAAGGGCGTGAAGAATGGCATCGTGATCCAAATTATGCATAAACGGTCGGTTCCGAATCGATTTAGAATATATTTAGCTAACTTTATTTTACTAAAATGTTGTTTACAAAACTGTAGTCACAATGCAAATGACATTACGACTGGATTTATATATAATCCTGCAATAGTTAAGGTCATCCGCTTTAAATCAACTTAACGGTGTCAAGATCCGGGCGTCCTAAAAAATAATCAATCTAAACATGAATGTAAGTCGTTGTTTTTCATTATTTCACTGATCTTAGACAAAATGAGACAAGAAAAATCCATACTTTTCTTACTGAAAACGAAAGTAGTGTGTGTGAAATTATTAATTATTAGTTCTAATTGTGTTTAAAAGAACATCGAGAATGGAATTAATATGAAATTGTATATTGTTCTTGATAACAACATCCTATAGTTACAGATAAAGAATTAAATCTATTGTATTTCTATGCATTATAAGTTTAAGATAAGAATAAACACAAAATTTCCATAAGAATGAAATAATCTTTTAAATTACGCTAGTATAAAGTAAGAAATTTACAAGTTTGCCTTTTCGGGGATTTTAATGGTTATTTTACTCTTGTTTAGTGTATTTTACTATATAAACCTAGATATATTTTTATCTGTGATAAGAAGAGGCAGACGGGTCTTTATAGTTAGTTTGCTTTGGGATTTCACGTGTAATTAAAATATAGAATTTAATATGGTTGATTCATTAATTTATGCTGTGGTATACAGCCGTTCATAATTATGTCCGTTAAGAAATGAATGGATCAGCATATTTGGGTAAGGGATTCGAATCCGGATCCTTTAAAGAAGAGTCCTACGCTTACAGGCATAGGATAAAGTTTCATTGTTAGTTCTGACATTTAATTTCTATCTTTAGAATTTCAGTTATTTTGTTTCCTTTTATCAAAGACTTATTATCATATTTTTACAGATTTTTATTGTTTGAATTATTTAAAGTAACGGTAGATAAATATTTTTTAAAGAATTGTTTCTAAAAATAAAATTTGGATTAATTAATAAGTTAAAACGAACCAAACACCTTAAAATATTCAAAAACAATTAGAGGATATTCTCTACCGGAAATGAACACAAAGGTTTTCACAAATGCATTCTTTTTTTAACTGTTTTTCGTAGAAAAAGGCTTCAATTTTTTTTTTATTTTGTATTTATTATGGGAGAATGTAACTCGCAGGTCCACGGTCATGGACTTATTAGTTATATTTTCCGGTAATGATTACGAAACATAAAACAGTTCATTTAACGCAGAAAGCGGTTTTGCAACTTGCTAAATACTGTTTTTATGAACGAACGTAGTCAAAATCAGTGTCAAATTCATTTTACGTATCACTAAATAGGTATACCAAGTGTTTGCTGCCCTGCATTGTGAATTATTCCTACCGTTACGTATCACTAGTCTACGTTCATCGGCAGAACTCCATGCTCAGTAATTTACACTTTAAACACGTCTGGAGAAAAGTAAATAAGCTTTATTAATGCAATTAAAACTGCGCTATTTTATTATTTAGTACATTATTTTAGGCGTTATACTATTTTAGAGTCTTTGATATCACGATATTTCAATCTTGTATCTTCTTTTTATGTTGTATTTATCGTTTCTTCATCAGCAAATGAAATCGTTATTAATTATTGATTTTTCCGAAATACTTTTCAATGAAAGAAACATTAGACAAGATTAGGAATTAGAGCAAAAATCGAGAAAAAAAATATGGAGTTTTGTCTTACTTTCTTTGGTGAAATATTTCCCTATTTTTAATATTCAAATAAATCATATTGACTGAAGCAAATGATATTGAAATACAACTCTATCCAAGAGTAGAAACGGAGCGGGTGTTCATTAGTCTTATACACGAGAAGGGAAATTCTTTCGTGTTTATTACAAAGTAGAACATAATTTTCAAATATATGTTCTAATATATATTGTGTGTTTAAACTATCGTAATATATTTGAAATTTTCGACATTTTCGCAAGAAATTTGAGGTTTTAAAAAGACAAATTCACGCGACGTTATACGACGAATGTTACTAATGCGCTACAAAATATCCTTGAAATAATTATATTTTAATATCAATAAGCACGAGTTTAAGTTACACTTTAATACTTTATCATAATGGTAGGCCTACATTGTTATATCGAAGCATTCAACAATGAATTTCATGGATAATTATGGATTAAATGCAGGTTCTATCAGACTTTGATGAAGATTAACTTTCAAAGATTTTAACAGCAACTTGAATACGTTCTACAATGAAAAAATTGAAATAAGATACAGTGAAGTAAATTTTAACATGTCAATCACAAAGTACTAATTACGTAAACATCACAATTTTAATTAAATTAAGCAGGAACATTATTTTCCTTTAGTTAACGTTAAATATTAGATTAAGGACTGAATTGGATCGACTGAGTTTATTGTCGTGGACCATAGAACAACAGTGGGTCTCAGTAGTGTAACCAGGAGGAAAGGCAGGGCTTCCTTGCTTTATAAATAAATAAATATTAATTAAAAAATTTAAAAAATCAGAGAAGTAGACGAAAAAGATTCAAATGTGAAAGTCACTTACACACACACACCACACACACACACACACACACACACACCACCACATATCTGAGTTTATTCTTCATCCACAGTGCTTGCGCTACCATCCGCAATTGTATAGGAGTAAATGTAGATTTGCATGTTTTAATTCTGTCCTAGTAATTAAATAGTTAATGAAAATCGACTAGTATTATTACTATTTTACATATATTTCCTTGGAGTAATCGAGAACAACTGACATTTTAGGAAATATATCATAGTATTGTTATACTTATGTTGTATACTCAAACACTATTGTTAGTTATTATAGGCCTATATGGTGTATTAACGATTAGTAATAAATGAATATCAATGCGTGTATTTTTTCTTTATCAATGTAAGAAAAGAATCAAATTTTATTAACAATTCTCCCATTAAAAATTCTGTTCATTAAAACATGTAAATTTTATCTTTTATATCTATTTTTTTCTATTCTTATCACCTTTTCTATCTAACATATTTATTTTTTACCAATGGAAACGATATTTATTTTCAAAATTTCTATCATTATTCAATGTTTTTGATCTAGATTCAGCAGCGAAATGTAAGCTGAACATTTATTGTATCGTATTTATTCTTTTTTTATGACATTAAACTGGAAAGGAAAGGCATAAAATAAAGCTAAATAATTGGTTTTTTGATTTAGCATTTATTTAAATGTGATTATGAAATAATAATTATTATTATTCCTACAGAATTGTAATTTACGTACAGTGTACGTGTTATGATAAATGATAAATCCGATTTTTTGCATATTTTATAATGAACAATTGATTTAAAATTTGTAGTTTCTTTCGAAAAAAAAATCAAGTTAATATTATTAGAGTTTGAAATCAATTTCGTTAATGCCCCGGACACTGGTCGCGGGTTGGCCACGTGGGAATTTCCCGGGTTTTTTCGCATGTCTAGCACCTAAATTTTCGCGGAAAACAGACCACCCACGTGTTGCGTTGCCGACCCAAACAAATTTCGGTATTGAAGTATTTAAAAAGTTTTATTTGAGATCTCGGGCTTTAATCAAAATAAAGTTTGAAGGCCATCACGTAATATCTACATATATAATCGAGATGAGTTAATAATAATAATAATAATAATAATAATAATAATCAGCGCAGAGCCCAAACGGTTAGGAGTTAAAAATTGAAATTTGGTACACAGGGTACGTCACGAAAACGCACACTAAGAAGGGATTTTTCGAAATTCCTCCCCACGGGGGAGAGGGACAGGATTAAGTCTTAACACTTCCATCAACAATGGAAATGTTAAGTAACAATGGAAGTGTCAACAATGGAAGCGTTAAGAATGGAAGAGTCAACAATGGAAGTATTACGTAACAATGGAAATGTTAAGAGCACAAACGGTTAGGAGTTGAAAGTTGAAATTTGGTACACAGTTAGGGTACGTCACGAGAACGCACACTAAGAAGGGATTTTTCGAAATTCCTTCCCACGGGGGAGAGGGACAGGATTAAGTCTTAACACTTCCATCAACAATGGAAATGTTAAGTAACAATGGAAGTGTCAACAATGGAAGCGTTAAGAATGGAAGAGTCAACAATGGAAGTATTACGTAACAATGGAAATGTTAAGAGCACAAACGGTTAGGAGTTGAAAGTTGAAATTTGGTACACAGTTAGGGTACGTCACGAGAACGCACACTAAGAAGGGATTTTTCGAAATTCCTTCCCACGGGGAGAGGGACAGGATTAAGTCTTAACACTTCCATCAACAATGGAAATGTTAAGTAACAATGGAAGTGTCAACAATGGAAGCGTTAAGAATGGAAGAGTCAACAATGGAAGTATTACGTAACAATGGAAATGTTAAGAGCACAAACGGTTAGGAGTTGAAAGTTGAAATTTGGTACACAGTTAGGGTACGTCACGAGAACGCACACTAAGAAGGGATTTTTCGAAATTCCTCCCCACGGGGGAGAGGGACAGGATTAAGTCTTAACACTTCCATCAACAATGGAAATGTTAAGTAACAATGGAAGTGTCAACAATGGAAGCGTTAAGAATGGAAGAGTCAACAATGGAAGTATTACGTAACAATGGAAATGTTAAGAGCACAAACGGTTAGGAGTTGAAAGTTGAAATTTGGTACACAGTTAGGGTACGTCACGAGAACGCACACTACGAAGGGATTTTTCGAAATTCCTTCCCACGGGGGAGAGGGACAGGATTAAGTCTTAACACTTCCATCAACAATGGAAATGTTAAGTAACAATGGAAGTGTCAACAATGGAAGCGTTAAGAATGGAAGAGTCAACAATGGAAGTATTACGTAACAATGGAAATGTTAAGAGCACAAACGGTTAGGAGTTGAAAGTTGAAATTTGGTACACAGTTAGGGTACGTCACGAGAACGCACACTAAGAAGGGATTTTTCGAAATTCCTTCCCACGGGGGAGAGGGACAGGATTAAGTCTTAACACTTCCATCAACAATGGAAATGTTAAGTAACAATGGAAGTGTCAACAATGGAAGCGTTAAGAATGGAAGAGTCAACAATGGAAGTATTACGTAACAATGGAAATGTTAAGAGCACAAACGGTTAGGAGTTGAAAGTTGAAATTTGGTACACAGTTAGGGTACGTCACGAGAACGCACACTAAGAAGGGATTTTTCGAAATTCCTTCCCACGGGGGAGAGGGACAGGATTAAGTCTTAACACTTCCATCAACAATGGAAATGTTAAGTAACAATGGAAGTGTCAACAATGGAAGCGTTAAGAATGGAAGAGTCAACAATGGAAGTATTTACGTAACAATGGAAATGTTAAGAGCACAAACGGTTAGGAGTTGAAAGTTGAAATTTGGTACACAGTTAGGGTACGTCACGAGAACGCACACTAAGAAGGGATTTTTCGAAATTCCTTCCCACGGGGGAGAGGGACAGGATTAAGTCTTAACACTTCCATCAACAATGGAAATGTTAAGTAACAATGGAAGTGTCAACAATGGAAGCGTTAAGAATGGAAGAGTCAACAATGGAAGTATTACGTAACAATGGAAATGTTAAGAGCACAAACGGTTAGGAGTTGAAAGTTGAAATTTGGTACACAGTTAGGGTACGTCACGAGAACGCACACTAAGAAGGGATTTTTCGAAATTCCTTCCCACGGGGGAGAGGGACAGGATTAAGTCTTAACACTTCCATCAACAATGGAAATGTTAAGTAACAATGGAAGTGTCAACAATGGAAGCGTTAAGAATGGAAGAGTCAACAATGGAAGTATTACGTAACAATGGAAATGTTAAGAGCACAAACGGTTAGGAGTTGAAAGTTGAAATTTGGTACACAGTTAGGGTACGTCACGAGAACGCACACTAAGAAGGGATTTTTCGAAATTCCTTCCCACGGGGAGAGGGACAGGATTAAGTCTTAACACTTCCATCAACAATGGAAATGTTAAGTAACAATGGAAGTGTCAACAATGGAAGCGTTAAGAATGGAAGAGTCAACAATGGAAGTATTACGTAACAATGGAAATGTTAAGAGCACAAACGGTTAGGAGTTGAAAGTTGAAATTTGGTACACAGTTAGGGTACGTCACGAGAACGCACACTAAGAAGGGATTTTTCGAAATTCCTTCCCACGGGGGAGAGGGACAGGATTAAGTATTAACACTTCCATTAACGATGGAAGTGTTAAGAGAAAGCGAAGTGCAAGACGCAGATGCAGTTTTTTTCGAAATCGAACATATTTTTAGACCTATCTAAAAATTCTGTAATTAGTCTGGAAACAGGGAGGACCCAATTCTTGCATTCTGTGAAAACGGGTAAGGTTGACTATAACGTAATAATCTTAATATTCGCTAAAACGGTTAGGAGTTGAAAGTTGAAATTTGGTGCACAGTTAGGGTACCAGATATAAGTTCCAAAGTGTTAAGTAACAATGGAGAACAAGAGAAAGCGACGTGCAAGATTTACGGGCGCTGGAAAAAAAAAAAAAAAGAAAAAAGAAAAAGAGTAATATGTTGGAACATATTCGATTTTCAAATTTAAACAGATTAGTTCGGTTTTTCTCGACCTTTCTTCTTTAAAACATTCGATTTTCAAATCCGACCTTTCTTTAGAAAAACTTAGTTCGTTGATGAAATTACTTTTTTTTGTGACTATAATGTAATAATCTTAATCTTCGCTATCGTTACTTTTGCCCAAGCAATGCCGGGCCTACTTGCTAGTATTTTATATTTAAATGTATTTTTTTTTTGTTGTAAACAAATTATATTTTGATAATTATCAAGCGCACACTTTTAATTTGAAGTATATCATATTTATTTATAAATAATTCTATAGCTATAATTAGACGTTATTAGTTTATAATGCCGTAAAATTATGTAGAAGTGCCCCGGAAAGTCTTAATCCTGTATTGTGTATACTGAAGGTGTTATGATTTTTTAAAAAATATATTATTTATTGTTAGGGAAAATCAGAAGATTAAAGAGTATATTTTTACAATTTCATGTGGGAATTACAAATATAGAATTTTTGTTTATATTTACAGAATTTAAAGGTGTAGAGATTGAACTATTTGGTACCAACTCCGGTAAGTTAACGACAGTTCTTTATTTGATTCAAACATTTGTAGCGAATACAGTTGTTGTCCCTTGATAATCCGACAGGTATGGGACCAAAGGGGGGGTCGGATTACCAAAAGTGTCCGGATTACCGAAAGTGATTACATATTTGGCATTGTTTTGCTAGCAGTAGCCTATAATATTCCTAAATGTTATGAGTAAAATGCTGCTTAGGTGAATATGGAAATGAAACACCCATTTCGGTTAACTAAAACATGTTTATTAAAAGAAATATGGAAGCCAATAAATGTACTACATACAGTATGTATAGGCATAAATAATACAGTACGTACAATAATTTATAAACATTATAACTAAATGCTACAACGTAGGTAGATTAATTATGTACAGTACAGTACATACTGTGCTCACACTTTGAAGACGGGGACTACGGTGACCTTGACGGGAGGTGCGTCGGACTACTGAGCGTGTCGGATTACAAACGTCGGACTATCAAGGGACAACTGTATTTTCTTTAAAAGTCGCGAATTTCGAAATTGTACGGTTTAAATTCGAAAATTAACTTATTAATGGTTATATAAACACACTAAACCTCAAATAAATACATTTTGAATCCGATAATGAAAATAAGAATACGAAAATAGTAACATATTTTTTATTATTGAACTAAAATAACCTTTCAATAAGGCGTAAGAATAAAATTCCTTTTAAGTTCAGAGAATGAAATAAAATATTAAAATGTAATTTATATAATAATAATTAAAACAGTTGTAGGCATTCATTTTCATGTTTATATATATTATATTATATTTTAAAGCAATTTAAATGTTTTAACTCTTTAAATATGCTTAATATCCAGCCTTAAAGAATTTAACTATTTTATGGTAATCTTACAAATAAAATTCAAAACAGGTCGTTACGTATTCTTTAAGCCAGTATCGTTGGTAATTCGAAAAATGTAGCATGCTCGCTAGCAACAAATTAATCAAGCGGGAAAAGATAAATAGAATTTGTCTTTTTAAGGAAGTTTTGATAAAGATAAGAAATTAATTCTAAAATTAAGAAATTAGAATGTTTTTGAGATTAATTATCAATTTCTGGAAGATAAACAGGCTACTCGACAACCTACTCCATTGTCAGAATTTACAGTTTTAGATTTATTCCTTATCCTATCCATTCGATCTCTTGTTTATAAAAAAACGAATCTGTCGATTTATTTTTCATAGAAATTCCACTCCAGTTCACGTAACTAAAAATATAGGGTATATTCTTTGCATATTTAAATATGCATGTATGTTCTAGGCCTAATACGTTAAGATACACTCGAAAACCTTTTTAACCACATTCTCTTTCTATGATTATATTATTTCGATCACGTTGTTAAATACAGTATATTTATAAGTTTCTATCTAATAACGATGACGACCTTAACGATGAAATTATATAGGGAAAGTTGAGATAATTGCGAATAATTACCGAAAATCTCCACACAGCCCGATGATGATATTTTAAAGTAATAACTACTAATGGGTTTTATTGCCAAGGAAATGTACTTTATTGTAAACATAATGACACATTGTTGTGTTTGCCATATAAATAATAAACTGGAATAAAAGGAAAGGCACTTGCGAGATAATTCCGAACTCAGAATTATTTGCAAAAATAAAAAGATATATCCACGTGAAGTGCTTTGTCCGTCTGAACTGTTCTCGTGATACCATTTTCAAACGATGTAGATTGATGTTACACAGCGTGGAAGACGACGAAGGCCAGCATTTGAGCCGAGAATGTGGAACACATTAGAGAGAGAGAGACTCAAGGCCTTGAAAGGACTCTTCAGAAAGGATGGCACAAAGGATTTGAACGGAGAATGAGAATCATTCATCCTGTTTTCCGTCTAGTTTCAAAACTACCAGTGTTCAGCGGTTTTATTCACTAGATCACTGGTGTGCCATTTGTGTTAATAAAACACATATAATAGACATATATATGTCTATTTATTAGAGACTACTTAACTTAATTCCTGACTATAGTTAATTGAAAGGCTTAATCTTTCATTCAATTTCACTAACTCTGGGTTTATACAAAAGAAGTAAGCAATCAAATATCGTTTTAGATGGAAATATTTCTTAATCGCCAGATATATTATGTACTTCTTATATTTTAATCTTTATCAGAAGTTACTTGGCAGAGATTTTACGAAATCAAAATGCACGTGAAAAATATGAATGTGTATGCATAATCATACTGATAAAATTTAAATGCTGTATTTTTAAATGAATATTAATTCGAAATTCTAATTGCTTCACAGTATAAATACATAAAACATCGAAGCCGACATTCTATCAAGGGGCGTTATAGGGTAGATGTACCAGTTTTGGCCAGTGTACCAGTTCTGGCCAGAAAACAAATTTAACTTAAAAATATAATCACCACATATTCAAATCTGTCCAATGAAACAAACTTTTATTGTTAACTGTTCACACAGTTAACAATACAAGTTTGTTTCATTTGTGATTATATTTTTAAGTTAAATTTGTTTTCTGGCCAGAACTGGTACTACACTGGCCAAAACTGGTACATCTACCCTTTAGGGAGAAATGAACTTCACGTATGACGTCATTTCTCTCCGAACTCATCTTTATGACGTCAAATACTTGTGTGTGTCGACGTCCTAAAGAAGAATTTCTGTATATTTCTAACAGGAGTACTTCTTTTATTTTTCTGTATCATAGATTCTTTTTCTTTTTAATTTAAATTTTCACCCCAAAAACAAACATTTTGAAAGATTTTTCGCGGATATAAAAATAGCGTTTTTCGCAATTGCCGAATAAATATCTAGCGATAGAAATTAGCTTGAAATTATCCAGCAGAGAAAAATAACAAGGGAAAGTGTTTAAATTTTCAAAGTTAATTAATTTTACGACTTTTAATTGCGAAAACTATTTATAAAACTCGGTTGGATACGATAAACACGTAAGAATTCTCTTTTATCTACTTTAAAAAAACTTGTTTTTCTTTTATTTTTTAAAGCTATTAATCGATAACAGACCTTCGATTTAACAGACCCCGATTTAACGAACTTCGGATCTAACTGATGAAAAATTTAAAACTTTTTTTTGTTCGCAAATACAGGGTGCTAAAAGGTTGAAATAGTGGGCCGATGAATATAAATTACTCAATTATAACGTTATTTCATTCATATTTATACGTCGTAATAATATTTTAACACGTGTTGCACGTTTTAAGTTCTCATTATTTGATTTATATGCATTGGATTTAACGGATTTTCGGCAATAGCGAACACACTCTATTGCGTTAAATCGAGGGTCCAGTGTACATATTTTTTTCATTCGCGTATTACGTCAGCGACTGACTTATCCAAGGTGAAAATATGTCCCTACGTCATTAACTGAACTTATTTTCTAGAAAGATGTTACGTCAATTAAGCTTTTATTTTTTTTACAATACAATTTTAAACCTTCTATATATATCAAATATGCAAATTAAAGACAACTTTGTCATTTCGATTGACAAGGCCAGATCAAAAGCATTTAGATATTATCGATCGGGGAAAACTGTCAAATAATTAAACTATTTATTATTTACTGTTTGCCATTTAACATTGAAAAGTAAATTATCTGACATTTATGTACGTATAATTGTGCGTTGAAGACTTAGAATGAACGATAAACGTACATTTTAAATAACTCATTTATTATTTTTTTTTACGGAAAAATAATTCTCGTGTTTTCAATTTCTTGACATTGTTTCCTTTTTCTGTGTTTGTTTTGGCCTGTGTTTTGCATTGTAACTCAAGACCCCGATCAAAAATGTTCAAAATTGTCAGGAATACTTCTATATATATATATGGGGGGCATTGATACTATTATATTTTGGAGATTATAAGTCAAGGGGATATAGAGGAAGTAGGAGGTCATATTCGAGTAGGGTCACATTTTTACTCGAATTTAAAAAAAAAATTCTTCCTACACCCAAATTAAGGCTTTGGCTTTGTTTATTTTTTCTAACTTTTAGAAATTATAATTGAAAATGATCGAATGATGATAAAATTCCTTACCATTCGGTTATCGGCCAATTTAATGTAGAATACAGGAGCACAGATCCTAACTTTGACCTAGGCCTACTGGGCAATTGCCTGGGGCTCGAATCTAAAGGGACAGATAAATGGACTTATAAATTTATATGTAAATAAAATTTTAACTGTATAGTAGGCAATGTAAACGTAGTAACATTCGCAGCATTTTCAATATGTCCAATGGTAAATATAATAAATAAAATTATTGACTCTTTCGAAAGCCCCATTGCAACATTTTGATTAGGACCAGAAATTTCTTTTATCAGGTACTGTGGGAGCATTTAGTTAAGACTGTAATATTTGTTCCAAATTGGAAAAATGGTATCTGCAATTATCTGTTACGTAGTTCTTTTCATGGACGACCGGATAGCGGAAGCAATAAAGACGTCGGTCTGTCGCTCCAGGAAATCCCATTCGAACGAAATAGTGAATTTTTTTAGATAGTTTGAATATATTAAATAAGTAGGTGGAATTCATAAGTAATCGAATATATTGGACTCTGTCATACGGCTTCCATCATCCGGCCTGCACCATCATGGTCTTGATCGTGATGTGATTGTGATAAAAGGCACTTTTAGCGACCATAGAGGAAAGAATAAAAAAAAGAAACGAATTATTTAGTTTCGGTCTTTAATGGCAATTAGATACAAATCACTAGCATAGGGAGATAAGAGAATATCTAACTTATCAAACTTATGAACTGTTGTGGACTACCCAATGAACTCAATAAACAAATATAAAATTAATACAGAAATTTCGAAGATTAAAACCAAAGTTTTTAACGTGTCGAAGTGTGGCATTTTGCTCAAATTATTATTATATATCATTAAATAAATAATTTTTTAATTATCTTCCCCGTGGCAATAAATATACGCGCACCCTATTTGTGGTTGTTATAAACGATAAGAAAACTGGACCCGTTTGTATTTGAAACGAAACTCGTTTATAAATAAAGTACTCTGCTAAAGCTGTGGTTTACAAAAAGTTGGCTCAATCAAGAGGCATCTCCATACGTGCCTGAAAGTTATTCCTCCGAAACATCGGAGGCAATAAATTTATGAGCACCCAGCATTCGGCAGACATTGCTCGGGTGGACATGCAAATTTTTTGCTGTTTTGTATATTGCTCAGTCGGCAATATGTAAACGAAAGAAACTATAAAATCTTATGCATCTTCTGTTTTGCCAATTTTCACGCAGATGCGAAAAATGGCAACAGAGTCTAGGACTGAAAGTACTCTATAGGATCCTCCAGAAACGACAAATGGAACAGCTATAAGACAGATTACTCATGAATTGTGTTAAACGGGTCTACTGTCAGAACCTTCTTCAGACACTATGAAGAAACCAGTTATATCTCGCCTGGATGCAGTAGTCAGATCGTCAACGACTACTGTCAGGGAAGATCAAATGTTGCATCGGCTTGTCACGAAGTACCGACTTGGTACGTTCGTGGAAGCTGCAGTAATGTAAAACGAACGAATAGGCCGATCTGTATCTCGTCGAACTGCAAGCAACAGATTCCATAATATAGTTTACGGTTTGTACAAAAGTAAGCAAAAGCCTATGTTGATGCTTCAGCAAAAGAAGCGGTTTGCATAGGCTAGTGACTATCTCTCTCGGACGGAAGATCAATGAGGGAGGGTGATTTGGACTGACGAGTCTTTCTTTCCAGTCCTATATGGAAATATTAGACGTAATTCCTCTGCCGGCCAAATGAAAGATTCATCCAAAAGTTTGTTAGGCACGAAGTTTTCAAGTTTTTAAGCACGGTTCAAGTATGGGGATGTGGGATGTTTAAGGGTACTCCTGGTATTGGCGATTTGGTTCCATACAACGGGACGATCAATGAGCAATGCTACCAAGTAATTTTCCAACGGAATTTACTGCTTTCCATAGCATCTCTCTGCTACCAAAGATGGGCTATCTTCCAGCAAGATCTCACCAAGCCACATACTGCACGTTCCGTTCTACTAGTGTTTGGCTTCGCCAAAATCGAGTTCAAGTCCCGGACTAGGTTCCAAACTCGCCCGATCTGAATTCAATCGAGGACCTTTGACGTGTACTCAAGAAAGAGGTACGAAAACGCAAGGACCAAAATTCCACAAGATCTTTACCGTGCCTATGTCACATCAAAGCCTAGGAGAGTTGCCGACGTGTTTGCTGCAAAGGGAGGATCCATGAGGTGGTAATTGTATGCGAATGCTGTGTTTGCATAAATTTATTGCCTACAAAAAATCGGAAGCAATAAATTTATTAAACGAGCTTCGTTTCAAATGCAAACGAGTCCAGTTTTCTTAACGTTTATAACAACCACGAATATGTATTGCCACGAGGAAGGCATTTGGAGGTAATTTCAATGTAAAATGTTTTTTTGTTAGATCTATTATAAGTTTATTACGAGTACATATTCTTATTACGTATATACATTTTTATGTGACTATATTATTTTTATTCAATATATCATTTCCCTGAGCGAAGCCGGAAATATACCTTGGCTACTTAGAGTATAAGTTACACGAATCCAAATCATGACTTATTGCACGCTACACTAGGCTATAAGTAAAAGCAAAATTGCTTTTACTTGTAAATTATATTAGTAACATATTTTCTTCAGAATTTAGTCTTTATCTAAAAATTCTGACATGTCAAATATTTGATAAGAAGACAAACTACGTAATATTCAGAGTCCATTACAATTATCTGATATTTTCTATGTATATGTTTAAGGAAACACTAAACTATGTTTACTGATTATCTTCAATATTCATTTTAAAAGATTATTTTATTTTATATTATTAGTTGCTTGTTACACCAGGCGTAGCCCGAGTTTATAAAGTACCCGTTAGAATAATTGTTACACCCGGCATTATTAGTTGTAAAAAAAAAAAAAAAATGTCGCCCACCAGTGGCCAAGCGGTTCTTTCCCTGAACGCTGGGTGGGAGTTCGGTCGTGGGTTCGCGCCTGGCTCGGACGGGCTGGTCAGGTGGAGTTTTCCGGGTTTCCTCCACGTCTAACGCCTGAATAAAAGCCAGTTACCCTTAAAAACCTCCCGAAAGGTATCCCCTACGGCCTAGGCAGATCGCCCAAGTGTTGCCTTGCTATAACTTGATAAAACCAACCAACAAACAAAAATATGTGGTAAAACCCATTTTAAGAACATTATCAGAATTCCACTTCGTCGCATTTCTTTATGCAGCGCTACACGACAAATCGTTTCTAAACGAAACGCTTTGTTGTGTTTGCTACAAGGGGTCGCTGCAGCAGCTTTTTCGTCGGCTATAAAGTGGCTAGCAAATAGTGTCAAAATCGAGCTTATTTTCTGTCCCTTTATTGGATGTTGCCGCAAGATGCGCTGCTGTCAATCGTTGTGATACACTGGTTGTATCATCCTATGTTTATATTGGTTTTAAGTGGGATTTTTAAGCGGAGCAATGTGCTATAGCTAAATAAAAGAATTTAGTTCGATAATAAATCATATCACAAGCAATCGATTATTATATAGTATTATTTTATTTTATTAGCGTTTATACATGAAGGAATTCGATTTTATTAATGCTAATTAAGATTATTTTTAAATCAAATAGCCTACACTGTATTGTCTATTTTTACATTACAACTGTTGAGTACTGTACAAACAAGTATTATTTGAGTACAAGAGTAATTTACTCATGAATAAACCTTGTTTGTAATAACAAATTTACTAAAAAATACAGAATTTACATTATTTTTAATAATAAAATGTAACTTTTATATGGCTTTGTAAACCTCTTCCACTGTGAGGGCTTAGAATAGAACTTATTAGGTAAATGCCTTCAGCTACATAATACTGTATACTACTGTTCATATACATAATACTGTATAATACTGTTCATTTACAGTATTATGTGACATAGTATAGTTATCTTCTAGTTTCATCATTAAGAGCTGCAGTTCTTTGGTGGGATATGATAGACCACCTTTATCAAATTTCATTGTAAATTCTGCTAGTGTATTTTCGGAGTTAGGAACATCAGACTGAAGCAATATGTTAAAACAATTTTTACAACTCGAACAAACTGTTGAAATACATTTTCGAGCAACATAACCAGATATATAAATTAAACGTAAGTCACTCTTTTCTGATATATGAGTAGGCCTAATGATTTTTTACCGCCCAATTGCTATCAGAAATACTTATCTGCAGCATCTACGTCTCCGGTATCGAGTAGCTCATCAATTTTTTCTGAATATTTGTTTTATCAAGTTGTGATAAGTTTGGTACAGAGATAAGAGAATTTAATATATTTTCTTGCACATTACCTGTTGTTGGTGACCTAGACAAATTATAGAAGCTCAGGCAATTAATAATTGTGAGGAACTGACTTGCATTGAAACCTGCAGGCTGCCGGACAATACCGAACAAATTTTCTATTTTGTCCTGGCTTAAACGGGATGTAGCTATATTTGAACTGTTGAGTTATGTATTGGAGTAACAAAAGAGTACTGTTAATGCTCACTCTGAGCCCTGTAGCTGTGCTTTTGCTTAAAAATCCTTTACCATTACTACTACCAGCAGATTTCTCCCATTCATCTATGTAATTTAAAAATGTCACGAAAAACTGACATTTATCCGAATCTAATCTCAACCCGTTAGATGGAACACGTGAGGTCATAATATTAATCAAATCACTAACTTGCCTAACAAAATTTTGTGTAGCTGATATACTCCCAAAACCCTGCTCAATTTTGTGTTGATAGGCAAACAAACCTTTTAGCATTTCATTACTGAATAATCTGATGCATAATTCTCATTTTTTCATAATTATTTGGATTAATAGCTGAAAACGTGGCATAAATTTCGGGGTTTCTGGAGTATCATCCATTTTTTACATGCCTCTTTCATATGTTTAATACACACCTCCCCTCGGGGGTTTTAAATGGACATTTCAAAAGATTGTTTCTCAAGCACTTAATGACACAAGCTCTGTAAGTACAGTACGTTGAGGCTTTGGCCCAGTTTTTGATGTTTTAACTTTAGTTTTTCTCTGTCTAGATTTACGGTTTATGAGTAAATGCCTTGTACTATACATTTGCAGGGAGTGCAGGATTTACCATTGTTAGCAATACCCAAACATTTTGAACTGTGGATACAGCCAAATAAATTTTTCATATTTTTAAAGTTAAACAAAATGTTTGATTCTAATTCTGTCTCCGTTGCAGCACCATTGCATATTTTCAACTTATCTATATTTTCAATAATATCCTCAGCTCGCTGCAAAGAAGAAATTGGTGAAATATTTTCAAATTGAACACCCTTGATATATACTTTGCATGGAAATATATCTTCATATTGGGCAAAAGTCACTAACTTTAGTGCATTTAGACTAGCACTAATGTCCTCTAACTTTAGCTCGTTTTCTGCATACACAATTAAATTAGATTCATTTTTTAAAGGGCACCTTATTCAGAAATCCGGCACTTTTAGCTTTTCAAATTCTTTAAGCTGAAAGGGTGAAGATGAGCAAGATGCTGAGGACAATTCTGGCTCGATATCTAGTTCCACATAGGGTAATTCACAAACCCTATGCCAGGGCTCCAAAGTTAAGTCACTGAATTTGATTAACTTTTCCCAAGCTTTTCGACGATTGTCATCTTTTGGCGCCAAGAAGAGAGATTTTTTTCTGTGCAGCAGTGGCGTGCCGTCATTGGAAGCGATGGAAGCGCCGATTCCACCTTCCAATGACCTTCCCTTGAATTTTATAAAATATAAATTTTCATATTTTAACGTACTTTGAATTAATTAAAATTAATATTTTATTATAACTGCATTATGTATCTTTTACAAATTTCTATACAACATGTGAAAAAAACGATAAGATTGCTATTGTATATTCGAATAATTCGGTGGCGGAAGGAATGTCGAAACCGGGTCAGTTTCTAATCAGCCAGATTATATAGGCATTAGCACATGCGGTTTAAAGTGCACCAACCTCACCCGGTTTACCTGGTAGAAGCGACACACTCGTAAAGAGTACAGCTTTAAATCCCGGAGCGGTTGTGGGCTGTTAGCCACCTGTCTGTCAACTTCCAAGCAGCCAGATTATAGGCATTGGCGCATGCGCTTTACAGAGCACCAACGTCACGGTTTAGCTGGTAGAAGCGACACACGCGTAAAGAGTACGCGACTTTATACCCCGGAGCGGTTGTGGGCTGTTAGCCGCCTGCTAGATATTCGGCCATTCTCGCCCGATTATGTGAATCACGAGCAGACTAGATCAACGACGGGCAACCCGCGGGCCAGCTACGGCTGGCGAAAAGTTTCTATCCGGCCCGCGAGATCTTTAATAGATTATTAAATTGGAAAAATAACTAATTAATAGTTATTTTTCCAATTCTTTGTAATTTTCGAAAACGATAAGAGAAATAAATGTAGTAATTAACTTTTTATTTATTTATTTCATATTTGCAGACTAAAAAAATTACGAGTCACAAGAAGGCGTCAATTAACTACTACGGCGCGGAAAAAAACGTAAAATTTATTCTGGCCCATGTTATAAAAAGGGTTGCCCACCCTAGACTAGATTTATAACAACCCAACCGATAGGAGTTTACTGGCACGTTTTTATGATAGTTCTGTAGAGTTGACAGGAGTTTAAAAAAACTCCATTAAAATATTTGATATATTTATTCTGCGTTTATTCCGCTCTCCCATCTTATATTACTTACGGATTTCAATGTTAAACCGGTGATATTACGATTTAGTATGTCCCATCTGTAAGAGGATGCAGAAAAAACGTGTACAATTCTAGTACAGTGTTAAAAATTAACTGTTACTTTGGCAGCATCATTTACAACCAAATTTAATGAATGAGACGTACAGTACATACAATGGTACAAAAAAAAGCTCTAGAATTTATTTTCTTTAAATTTACGATTTATATATCCGTTGTCATAAAAATTTGTCTTTCCACTGTTTTCCCAAGACTACAGATATTCAGGTACAACGTAACTGGTTTCGACTTATTTCTACTTAAGAAGTGACTAAATAATTAAGAGAGTAGGGAATGGGGACATAAATAAAACCCTGTTGAAAGAGCCAGAATTTTACTTCAACAAAAGCTTAACAGAACCAATCACTCGCTCAGTACAGTGGGAAACTGATTTCCGTGTACACCTGGTATTAAAACGAATGACTATTAAGTTTAACATAGTTAGATTTTTACAGCTACGGTGAGAAACGTTTAAAATTTACAACAGCCCTGTGGCGTCCTTTGAGATATACTAGTGATGCGACAAAAGAGGCATTTGACATTGACCGGTATCGGCACCCTCGGGATTTGGCACGCACACACTCACTACACACCTACCTGGACCGTCACTAGTTCCATCCATTAGCTACTCGTATCAAGATATTTGACTAAGTGGATTGTTTTAAGATTTAAAAAGTAAAGAATATTTTATGTTATTTTTATGTACGTTTCTTTACAAAGCTATATTTTAATTATAATTTTCTTTAAAAGTATATTAATACAATCGAACAATACATTGTACCAGGTATGTATATCCACCGCACATTTTATTTCACCGAGTAAGTTTTTATAATTTATTTTTAATTTTAGCCCTTATATCGTGGCTAGCGATTCAGAATGTAATTGTGATATTGAAAATACATTTAGAGAAGTCTACAGTTTTTACTGGCTTATCAAACAAATGAATACGAATGGACCCTAGACCAGTGATTCTTAACAGGGGGCCGCGGCCCCTGGGGGTCCATAAGAAGTTTGCCGGGGGCCGCCAAATTATGCAAAATTTCCTTCAGAATATAATAAAAAGAAAATTGATGTATAATCCGAATATCGTATTGAAAAGTGAAATAACAAAGATAAAGTTTTCCTATTTAGTTTTTATTTATTTATTTTGTATTTCTTCCTACATACAACTTTGTTAGTACAGAAGAAATAAACGTACTGTAAATATGCTACTTACACCGCAGTATTTACTTCTTTTATTCCAAAGCAATTTTAAGAAACTATTAATGCTTGGAATTTTAAAAATAATTACGAAAAATAGTAGGCTTTGAAAATTTAAATATTTTTGCAAAAGTTATGCAAAATCCTTACCACAAGTGGGCGTTTTAGTTTTAGTTTAGTTTTAGCATCGACATTGGATCGATTTATCGACATGTTTCTTATTTTATTTTCTGTTAAAAATTAATGAGTTTTCATGTTTAATTGTGAAGTTTGAATGTTATTTAAATAGATAATGAAATAATAAAGTTATGATTTACATTTATTATATAAAAAATAAAGCAATAATAAAAAATCAATTTATTATAGATAAATTATCAAATATAAATTATTATTAAAAAATGGGGGTCACAAAAAATTATGAAATATTTGGTGGGCCGCGAGTATAAAAAGGTTAAGAACCACTGCCCTAGACCATCACTGACGCGCAATTAACTGATTGCCCCTGGAAGTCGGCTTCTTACAGAAACACAGCTTCCCTGTCATCAAATGTCACGGCACGCCACTGCTGTGCAGGATCTGTACCCTGTTTTTACACAATGGAACAAAACACATACTGTACCTGATTTTGATTTTCGGGTGTTTGGTTCTTGTTCAGCTATTATTTCATTAACATTTCCTATGGATTTAGTTACTTTACAAACACAAATTTAATCGTTTTCAATGTTGTTGTATGAAAGGATATTATATTTTCACCATAACGAAAGTAGCACTACGATTGACATCAGCGCCACCTTTTCTGTGACGTCACTAACCTCGATGTATGGACCCAACGGTTATAATGGAGAAATGTAAGCATTTTTGACACTATATTTTCTAGCCACTTTAGTCCGCTACACATGCGAAGTAAAATGGACATTTGTGTGTATAATACGATATTAAGCTGTGAAAATAAAAAACGCCGGAATGACTGTTGATAAATTACTCTGAATAGGATAGGATAAGGAATAGGATAATAGAATAGGAAAATAGGATAATAAGCTATCTTCTTTCTCTTTACTTTGTTCACATTTTCGGAAAGAGAAATGCTCAAGTCTTTATATCTCTTTTTTGTTATATTGTAGTTCTTTAATTCCAATTACAGCCGAAAGTAATGTTTTCGTTAAAGAATAGATTACGGCGTCCGTGTTTAGCTCCAGCGCAAAGCGTTTCTAAACTATAATGCAGAGACAGCTGCTCTTGGCGTCATTTTCGCTACACGCTACATAAAGAAACACGACACTATTTTAACAAACTCGTACCGGAGTTGAAGTGGAAAACCAAATACTTCTATAGTTTTCACATTGTAACATTTTCGATTCCATCCAGGCGAGTGCTTTTTTTAAACTCTTTCTGTCCTGTGGGCACTAAGATGATCTCTTTCAGCAAGAAACCCACCAGTGGCCAAGCGGTTACGTTTCCTGAACAATGGGAGTTCGGTCGTGGGTTCGTGCTTGGCCAAGACGGGCTGGCCACGTGGAGTTTTCTGGGTTTTCTCCACGTTTGTAACGCCTGAATATGGGCCAGTTACCCTTAAAAAGACCTCCCGGAAGGCATCTTCCTAGGCAGATCGCCCAAGTGTTTCGTTGCCATAACTTAATAAAAATAAAACTTTCAGCTAGCCCATTATGGGTTCGGCCAGGCCCACAATGGGGGGCGGCCGGGTGGTGAGAGACGGGGCCCGTCATATCCGGACAGACCACCCCCAAAAATTCCTGGGGCTTTTTCGACCCGTCTAGATTCGATTTCGGGTCCTCCAGAACGGTATGCCATCTTGACTGCTTGACCATCCGGCCAGTCGCTTGCAAAGCAAGTGACTGGGCCGGATGGTCAAGTGGTACTGGAATCGAACCAGACAGTGATAATGTTTTTTTTTAAAATAATAAGTAGGTTGAACATTATAAATGAATGTTATTTAAATGTCCATCAAATATAGGTCTTCGTCTTTGCTCTCCACTTTTCTATGGAAATATGGATGCATACCTGAGAAAGGCTATTTTTAAAGAAGGAATTTCTTGAATTTCGAAATTTGTGTGGGATTTAGCATAGACCTTCGGCTGAAATTCTTTTACTCTTTCCGGTCTGTGGAGACTAAGAGGGCCTTTTATCAAATCCATTGTGGCCTGGCAGAACCCGCACTGCGGTAACCAGAGTGTAAGGGAAGGACCATCTTCCGAAAAATTCGTGGTATTTTCGATTTCTCGGAATACGTTCTCTTATTTATTATTACGGTTATCTGGTTAAATCTCGTTCAACTCTGAATTGCAATTTTCTTCACATTTTTGAATACGGGGAAAAAGACGGACATCTTAACTAGTGATGCCACGAATATTCGGCTACTCTTTTTAATATTCGGTACTCGGCCGAATAGTACGCAACATTCGGCCGAATACCGAATACCAAATCATGGGAAAAAACGCACATATTACTCAAAACTGTATTTATTTTAATTACAAATTATTACATTTAATACTTAAAAGCTATCAGTGGTAAGTTGTGATGAATGAAAACAATTTTTTCAACATTTGTTGATAGCAAACGATTGCGCTTTTCTTCATAAACTATACCCGCTTCTGAAAATAGCCCCTCACTATATACACTACTGCCGGGAGACGATACATAGATCTTAGCGATTTCTGTCAGGCTTGGGTATTTTTTTTAACTCTTTCCGCCCTGTGGGCACTAAGAAAGCCTCTTTTAGAAGGCCCATTATGGGTTCGGCCAGGCCCACAATGGGGCGACCGGGTGGTGAGGGATGGGGCCCGACATATCCGAACGGACCACCCCCCGAAAAATTCCTGGGGATTATTCGACCCGTTCGGATTCGATCCCGGGTCCCCAGAGCGGTAGGCTGCCACCTTGACAGCTCGGCCATCCGGCCGTCCAGGCTTGGATACTGTTTTGCGTTTGCTGATCATCACTTGTAAAGGTCTGTCGTCCGATCTAGGTGAACAGTTTTCATATAAAAATCAATCTCATTTGCAATAGCACTTTTCTTCTCCACATCCTCATCATTTTGCACATTTTCTGTAGCGATTTCCTCAAAATAGTTCCAGAAACTGTCGGGTATTTCAATGGTTTTATCATTTTCATTGATATTTCTTTTCTTACGAAGTGGAGAAGAATCATCATCGGAATTAGTAGACTCATCACATCTACTTTTCAGAGCTTCTAAAAGAACTTTTTGTTTTGCTCTTTGCGTTTGAACTAATTCCAGGAAAATGGTTTTGAATCCCGGGTCAAGAAAAGTGACAACTAGATATTTGTCATTCTCATCAAAGTTAAACCGTGTTTCAAGCTCAAATTGTGTTACTAATAGTCCTTATGACTATTAGTAACACAATTTGATGCAACAATGAACATAATGCGCGTCGTGACACGATCTACTAGCAAATAAAACAAATGCGCCCGCGGCGTTGCTACCGCACCCATCGCAATGAGACAGGTCGTAACCTGTCACCCGCGAAATGTACGCATATTTTGCAGAACATTCGGCCGCCGAATATTTGGCGCTTCGGCCGAGAGCGTAGCCGAATATTCGGTATTCGGCAAAATCGCTATTCGTGGCATCACTAATCTTAACCGTTCAGCTATCTGGTCTTGGTTCAAATTTTGACAATATGGAGTAGTCTAATAAGTTCAAGCCAAGAGAAGTCGTATGATATTCTTCCTTCGAAATAAAATCTGGAACTTCCTCTTTTAGCCAATCCTGCTTGGTTTTGGCACTGTGGACCAGAGCTGAGTCTGTTAAAAAATCAAATTGGACTTTTCAGTAGTTCTATTCAATAATTCTACTACTCGGAGAATCTGTCTTTCACTTTAACTCTGGTCGATACAAAACAGAAGTTCTCCAACTGTTCGTTTTGGGCACATTCTTTTCAAGTGTTTTTTTCACATAAATATCACACTTTAAAACCTCAAGCTTGAGGTCCTTTCTCATTACTAGATGAATGGCTTGTCTTGATACGTTCATCTGTACGGCGTTTTCTTTGAAGAGCCGAATAATAAAGCCTTGCTGATGCCAAAACATTAAGTATTCCTGGAGTCCTTTTATACCCCGGCGCTTCATCAAAGAGCGGCAGGCCACGTGGAGTTTTTCAGATTTTCTTCTTTTGTCAAATACTAGGTAGGAGTCTTATTTCCCTTAAGTCCTCCCAGGTGGCACCTCCCCTTGACAGAGCATTTTTGTGTTGCGTTGCTTTGCCTTATACCATCAACAGGGTTTGTCAAACGGGATCTCGGGATCCAGGTTTTTTTTTAACCCGGGAAATCCCGCAAATTTCTTAAAAGTTCTTCTCTCCCCGGATGACCACTTTTTGGTCGTCTTCGATACTATTAGTTTCCTCGTATCTGTTAATAGTACGCTATACTAAGTTTCTTGTAAACGTTCCCAGATTAAGATTTCATCCCTTTCAGAAAAATCCGCACAATTCTCTCACGTTTTCTTCCTACTTTCTGTCTATCTAACAAAACAAGGACTGCAGCATCTTACCTTACATGATAAATTCGATAAACGTTCGAACAGCGAATAGAACTTGTATGAAAATTTAAATAATGCTCATATCAAAGGCGCGGTCAAACATTAGGGCTGATGGCGTTAAAAATTTAATGCTTTTTCTATGGGAAAATCCTTTTCCAAAAATTCTCGAAAACTGACGCAAAAAACTGTCTGGTTCTATCTCCTTCCGTTTTAAAGGAGAACAACCTGCGGACTATTCTCGGGAAATTAACGTAGTTTAAAATAACTTAACAAAAATTGGATAAATTAAATTATTGCTGCATGAACTATATTCAAATAAATAATTTTTGCCATTTTGATAAATGGCAGATTATTTACAACGTTACAAAACTTCAGATATATACGCCGAAAGGAATATATACTTGAAGTTGAAACGTTATATTTTTATAACTTCACAACATTTCTAATAAGCTATAATTTAGACAAAATTTTCGACATTCGAGTGTCAACCTTTTGGCATTTATAAACTAAGATTTAATGATAATCATTTTTATCGTTTATATAAGAGATTAAATTGCATGAAATAATTGCTGCCTATAAGGAAAATAAAATCGACCTTATTAAAACAAGAATCAAGATTTTTATTGTGTACTGACAACAAGGAGGACATTTTAAATGTGACCTTCCCTTTTCGTAAACAAATGTCAATTAATATTACTGCAATAAATTGTTAATCAATCAAAAACATAATGACTTTTTAAAATATTTTAATTGTATTTAATGTTTACTTCATGTTTATCTAAGTAATCATCTATTTCTGTATTTAAAAACTATAAAAATCTATAGTGTAGTAATAAGAACGTTCTGAAATTTCTTGTAATTACTTCCCTATTCTTTATAACTAATAATATAAAACTGTACACAATTTAAATTTTTCATATAAATATTTAGTTTTTTAATAGAGAGACCAAACGATAATTTAATCAAAGTCATTAAAACATTTTAATAAAATGTCATACATATTTTAAATTTAATTTATAATCTTTCATACTTTATACAATGTTATTTCATTTATTCTGTTAGAAGATGCTTTATTGAAAAATTATTTGATATTTAGTATATTTTAAATTTATATTACCACTATTACTAATGCATCTGAAAGTCTAACCACTCCAAGGATGGATTTGAATTACAATGAGGCAGTTTCATTTGCTTTCATGTATGAACTTTAAAATTAATTATTGGATTTAAGAGGTATTTGATAATGTTGAAATTTAATAAGTTTTTTGGACAGATGAATTTCATTAGTTCTATTTAAGACAAATATTTATTTGAAAACTACAGAGAAAAAAAGCTATTACTTCTATAGAATAGAATTACGAAAAATTGTACTAATTCAATTACAGAAAAATATATGTATTTTCTTTTTATGTATCCTTTTCTAAAATATCTTTACAGTCTGAAAATAGTTTGAATTTTCAATAGGAAACTGCAACTGTACATCATTGTTTGATTAAACATTAATTAGGAGAGAAAAAAAAAATCCCCGTCAAACATTTTATTCAAATATATACCACATCCATTAGAAAAACTAATATCAGAAATGTTATCTTTACAGTAAATGAATACAATTGAGACAAGTTTTTCTTGTCCCTACTTATGCAATTAGCAGTTGTCATCTTTACTACAACTTTTTTTTTTTTTTTAAAGAACCTATTTTAATCTTAAATTTAAATATATTACTTCAAGTAACTATATCAAAATAAGTGCACCTTGTGAAATAACAAGTAATTCCCATCTTCCAGAAAATTAAAAACTTTCCGACCTTTAACGTCATTGAAATATTTAGTCGGAATTTACGTGTACAACTCAACAACCCATTTTTGAGATGAAACAAGCGGCATCAAAGTTGATTCATTTGCTTATAATGTCAATTTACAAAATCACAAAAATAGGAATTAATAAAAATTATCATGTTAAAAATGCTCTCCGTGCTAATCTTTCCATTCCGGGTCTTTGTATGTTACTTCCGTTTCTGCTCGTAAATTCTGCCGGATCAAACATCATTGGCGAAAAATTATTACTCTGAATAAGAAAATAAAATTTTGTATGACAAGAAAATATTTTTAGTTGTTAATACTATTGTTATTTCTTACTCATTACCTCGGCAGATTTTTCGGTTTGATATGGATCTTCGGGTAAGGGTGGTGGAGATGGAACTGCAGAGGGCTGTGTCTGCAACGTAAAATCGGGCATTTCGCTTTCGGGAAGAGCAACTGAAATAATGAAAATTAAATTCTACAGTATTCTCTGTTAAAAAATATAATTTTAATTGAGTAAGCAAATTAATTGCAGCCTTGTTTTTAAAAATCAAAACTAATTTAATAAAACTCAAATTCCTTATGATTTGAAAACATTTAGCAACAAAAAACAGACTAGTATATACCGTATTTACTCGAATATATGATGAGGTGTGACTTTAAAGATCAAAATAAAGAAAATTAGTTTTATTAATACAATTCTAATTTTATTTCGTTTAATCACACGTAAAACATCAAATGAACGTAAATGCACACATTGTCCCGCAAACATTACTGGCATTTTAAACTTTAAGGAAAAATCTTGTAAAATCTACAACATAATTTGTTCGTGTAAAGCTGGACAATTGGAAACCTTTTTTGCCAATTCGTAACAGTCGAATCCACTCTCCGTTGATTACACTTATGAGTTTCTCTGAATTCTTCTGATTTTTGAATAATCGTGTTTTCACGTGGGAATGGATTAAAACTTATATGATTTTGAAATTTCAATCTGGAATTCAATTCAAAAGCTTTGCTTTTCCTATTGCT
This sequence comes from Centruroides vittatus, assembly GCF_030686945.1. Taxonomy (NCBI): domain Eukaryota; kingdom Metazoa; phylum Arthropoda; class Arachnida; order Scorpiones; family Buthidae; genus Centruroides; species Centruroides vittatus. Next base: position 55,022 of record NW_027120786.1, read on the forward strand.
ATTCATCTTTATTCCCAACAATATACAAGAAAGATTCAAATGACCCAGATAAAATACTCGTTTTTAAATACAAGCGGGTAAGCATCCAGTAAAAAATGCGAATACACGGTTCACAAAAATTATCTGCAAAAACGTAAAGAATCTTTTGCTCGTGTGTATAGGACGACCTAGGATTTTGAAGCTGTGATAAGTGAATAAAAACCTCGTCTTATACGCGAGTAAATATGGTAGTTTATTAAATGTTAATCTGTAATATTCCATTTAACTTACTGATTCAAGAAACTATTGATAAATATACTTATATTATTCTTTCAATTTTTTAGAACACATTCTTGTTTTCTTTTTGCTCAGCCTCAGAAGAATTTTTACAATTGATTTTAGAGTGGCATAATTCTGATTTCAAAACTTAGTTTATGTAAAGAATGATATTGCTCTGCATTCAAGTGTCACAGCAGAATAAAAATTCATTGTCTTGAACCATTGTAAATTTAATGATGTATTACAAATTAATCACATGTTATGTTTTACTGGCTATATTTTTCAAAAATAGTTTCTCAGCAAATTAACTTCTGATGTTGAAATTTTATTAGAACTTTTTTATTCAAATTTGTTTTGACTTCAAAAATAATGGCAGTATTAATTAATTTTAATAATTTTTAAAATCAACATTTCTCTATTGTTGTTTGTGCTTAATTCTTTTAAAAATTTTGATTTTTATTTTCTTAAGAAAAATTGTCTATGGATTATAATGGAGTTGATAGATGTACTGGTCCTTGCGCTATGTTCTAAAGTACAGTTAATGTGTCAGGTTGCCGATAGCTGGCATTAGTTGTACTTAGGCAAGAAAAAGTTGGTTTATCTATTTGGTTAGTAGGTAGAGTTACTGTTTTCAAGCATTTTTGTAACTTTTTTTCTACTATTCTGTCAAAAAAATCTTATTTGTAATTTTGTAATTACATTTTTTAAATTTTATATCATGTATAAAGAAAGAAAAAGTATATTTGATTTATAAAAATGATGCTTCTATCATTTTAATGTTACCAGTAGCATTGTGATAAGTCTCTGTTATCTCTACTATAGTATTTGAGATATTAGTTTCAACAATTTTCAAGACAAGAAGCTCTTTATAATGTTTAAAACTGTTATATTGCTACATATTGTGAAAGTTTTGTACATAATGTTCTGAGTATAATATATCTATTTATTAAACAGATATATTATACTTAGAAGCATTTTACTGTTTTCTTTTATTACATATGTATGACAATATAATTAGGAAAACCATAGCTTATCCTATGATACATTTAAATAGTTATAAAAATTTAATCCAGATTAATAATTATATAAAAAATAGTTTGTCTTTACTGTAATACCACAAAATGTGCTGTACAATTTTACTTGATTTAGTATAATGAGAAATAGTATTTGGGATGAAATAGTTTTGTATTTTTGAAATGAGAAATTACATTTCTATGACACTCACATTGGCTCTACATATTTTGATAATTTATATAGTATTCTGCATTATGAATGAAGATTTATTGATGGCCTACGATACCTGTCCTTAGTGATATTTTAGACCTAAATAAACAAACATGTCTTTCTTTTAGCCTCCATGTCATTACTAATCACTAGTACCGTCAATATATAATAATACTGTTCGAACTATTGCCATCCTACATTTACCTATTTTATCAACCTCTAACTCATCTGTAAGTTATTATGTGCCTGTAAATATGTTGAATATGTTGTCTAAATAGTTGGAATTTCCTCTTTTTCCTCTAACAGCCTATATTTGAAATCCAAGAACTAAATCTACTGAGTTTTAATCCCCTTCTCTAACCTGCTCCTAACTTTTTTTGGCCCAATTTTAATCTCTTTCTATCTCATTAATAAACACAATTTAAATTGTGAACAACATATATCATAGCTCTTTTCTCACTGCAAACTGCAATAATTCACCTAATATTAATAACAAAAATATGGGCTTAATCTTGATAAACTCCAAAGCCATCCACATGGTCTAAGATTTCTATACATTTCCATAATTAAATATATATAATTTTCATCATTCCCTTTTCTTCCTGATTCAGAGAGTTCTTGGGAATCCCAAAGACATCCCATATTAATAATGTATATACAGGCTTAACTATAAATTTTTTGACTACATTTTCTTGCCCTTAATGAAAACCACCCAAAATATTTAAAAAATGAACTCTACTGTTTTTTGCTTACAATTTATCAATTTAAAGTCTAAAACAGTTAACAGAAATATAAATATTAATGACATTTATGAAAAAATAATATTCAAAACCAAACTAAAATAGTATTTATAAGCAGTCCTTTAAAAAAGACAAAAGCAATATCTGAGTTAAAAACAAGAAAATTTCATATATTAAAAGAATTTCAAATGTTTACAGCTGACTCCCCCTATGCTGAAGCTAAACTTACACCTAGACATGAAGTGGCAGAAATATTTATTACACCAGTATTGTAGTATTAGAGTTATTGGCAGTGCAAGGACCAGTATATCTATCAACTCTGATGATAGTGATAGAAAGAAGTTGAAATCATAATTACAAAATGTAATTGTAATGATGTAAAATATCAATATAGATACATTTTTTTATTAGGTGGATTAATCTTGTGGATTATTTTACTTAACATTTATTTTTTATCAAATAAAAAACATACAAAATGCATGTAGATTTTACTACTACTACTACCACTACCATAAAGTATTCATCATGTTTCATAATTACCTTGTTGAGGAACAAAAAATGTTGGCATGGGTTTTTCTTCACCTTTTGACAGTGTATCACTTTGCATTGAATTATTTCTATTTGAACTAGGATTTAGAACATCTACATAATTCTGTCTCATACCTAAAAGATAAGAAAAAATAATACCCAGCACCATTAGTTAAAATTAAATAAGAGCACTTTAATTATAAATTGTACACCAAACATTTTGTTAAAATTCTTCAAATTACTGTTTTTTTAAAAAAATTAAATTTAAAAAAACATTTAGCATATTTTAAAAACAAACCATATTTATTTCATGAAAAATCATTGATTCTGTCAAATTATTAATTTTAATTTTGTATGAAGTAGATTCTGAAGTGTATAGGATATTAAAGCATTCAGCATTTACATGGTAGATAGTAAATACTATACAGAATAAAAATAGCAAATGTAGATCTAACATACAAAATTGTTAATACCTCAGAAATGATACAGTATCATGACTTCAGAAGTTCAAAAGTATGTTGCATGTAATATAAAAAAGAAATTTTGCCAAATCTTTACCTTGGTGTTTATGGAATGTGTTTCATGTGTCATCATCTTAGAGTCAAAAACTCTCAAATTTTAGATCTTTGCCAAATTACTATTCTCAAATAGTTGAATTTTCAATCCATGTTTACTAAGGTTTTTAATTCAGAATGGTGTATCTACCATATAAGTACTAAACACATTATAAACAAGATGTGACAAAAACCTTCAATTCATATAGACACTTCAAAATTACTAAATAAATTAAGATTAGCTTTGTGACTTTCATTAAATGCAATCTTTAAGGAGTTTAACGTTTATTTTTAAAATATGCATGTTTGTTTTATTTGTTCATATTTATTAATTATATATGTAATATATATTGAAAAAAAATTACTAGATATAACAATATAGTAAAAATTTCTTTAAAATTCCTTCTTTTGTTACTTGTAAAATCAAACTCACAGCAATCTTTGATTATCCAGCAATATATTTAATTGAAACAAACGTTTTTGACCGTTTACTGTCTTCTTCAGGTTATACAGTCGAGATTCGAATAACCGTTGTACATATAAAACTTTAGAACGTTTTTGAAACTTTTCAATTTTGCGCATGCATTACCAAGGCAGCAGACATGTCGCTGACAAATGTAGCTCGTATGGCTCAAAATATAGAATATAAATATTCCATGCACTAACAAAGGAATATAAAATTATTCTATACATACACCAAGTGGATTGAAAAGTACATTAATGTACATGTGTACATTTTGGTACTTGCTTACCTATTTCACTAAATAAAATATTTTATCATTAAATAAAGGTAAAATTTATCATATGAATATGTCTATATTACCTTTTGAAATTTATAAAGGCAGTAAACTTATTTGGTTACATTTGACAGGTTTCTATTTTTCAAATGCAAATTCTGTAAGAATTTATTTTAACATGATTAAAATTATGAAATTTAAGAAAGCTCCTTTGAAAATGGAATATTTAATTCTGAAAATTTTTAGAAGAACTGAGAAGTTATTCTTTTTAAAAAAAGATTATTTAAACTGTTTTAATGAAAATCTATAATATGCATATTTTTCTCATTTCATAAGATGAGTTTAAATACCTATATATTCACATTCTTGTACACAGACACCTGCACATAATTCTGCATGTTTCTTCTCATCTTTCAAATTTAAAAATATTATACATCTGTTAGTTTGTAAATTATCAGTTCATCACAAAATATGTTGTTGTAATGCCAGGTCACCTGGATCAAATCAATTAGCTGGGAAAAAGCTTTTGTGAAAGGCATTTTTTTAAAATAACATTATAAACACAGTACTGGACTAAATATCTGGCATCCAGAAATCTAGAATTACCAGAAATTTGGCTAGTTTTGAATCTGGCAGGCTGTAGTTGGCTGCATGTTCACTTTGTTTTGGTTTCCATAACACATGAATTGCACAATACCAGTTTCAGGCATTTGGTGTGTTGAAAATAGTTTGATTTTGTTTATTTTATATTTAGCCTGTATCCAGAAATCCAGATCATTTCCAGTCCCAAGTTTGCAAGATATTTGGTCTAGAACTGTTTTAATGAAATTCATAATATACAAACAAAAAAGTTATCATTTCAAACTTTTGTTATAGATCTATCATATAATTAATACAATATTAATTAATATTGTTTCTTAATGTTAAATGACATTTATAAATAATAATAAACATGATAACTTAATTTATTAATAATTATTAATGTTCCAGATCAGTGGTTCTCAATGTGTCAAACTTTTTGGAATTTATGGCACATTTTTGAAAAGTAATATAAAAGTGCAAATTGTTTATATATGTAATATACTTTTTATGCTTAATAAAAAGTATATAATATAAAAAAGTAAACACATTTTAAATTGAAGTCACAACATCTCATTTCATATATATATGTATAAAAGCTAATTAATACGTTAGTGTTGAATAAAAATTGTACCACCAGCTAAAAAAGGATGAGAATCACTGTTCCACATTAAATGATAGAAGTATTATTATTCTATAGTTTATTTTACTTAAAGATTACAAATAAATTAAGTAAATTCATCCTCCTGTTTATTACCTCGCACTTTTGGTCTTTGAAATTTGTTTTGACCAGGTGGAAGCATAAATACTTTTCCACTTGATTCTTCTTTTTTTTCTTCATGAAAATAATATTCGCATTTTAATTAATTTAATTTGTACTCTACTGTACTGTTAATACTGTACATTTAAAATTATTTCATATTAACGGAATGAGTTAGAACACATACTTATTAGATCTGAATCCTTTGGTGGAGGAGCAAGTTTTTCATTTTCATTATCATCTGTTTCATCTGTATTAACCCAACAATTCTTATTGGAATCCCAAACAATCTAGAATTAAAATATATGTATATGTATAAAAATTAGAAATTATCAATAAATATATATATATTTATAATATGATAAATTTTAAAATGTGTATAAATACTTTTTGACTGAAAATTTTTTATAATCATCATAATCTTACTTAATGTATAAAATATGCATAAAACTGCAATATTTGACAGATTGGACAGTCTTGTATAAAGTCAGTTTCAAATTTATATAGAAAATAAAATTTGTTATTAAATATCTATGAATTTTGAATCTCTTTGTATGAAAATATTTTAACTTTAATCTATTAGAATTCAAATTATGTTATCATTAATGCAATAATTGTAAATACCGTATTTTACGGACTATAAGACGTGCCTTAATTTTTAAGCAATTTTTAAAAAAATACCTATAAGACGCACCTGAATTTTGGAGGCAATTTTTCGAAGAAAAAAGTGCTTCTTATAGTCCGTAAAATACGGTAAGTATCATCATATAAATATAAGGAAAAACAGCACATTACTCAGTTTAAAACTGTTTTCTGAAAATCTTAACTAAATATTTTCTTGAGTTCCAAAATTAACTGGAAAATAATAAAATCTTGACATCTTAATCTAATTTTACTTGTATTTAAGAAGTTTCTTTGCTTTTTTTTTTAAATTTACAACAAATATTTTACATGTTAATGATTTTCTTGATTGAATGAAAATTATATGCAGTTTAGTTTACCTAAATTATATGTTATAAATTCAATTAACATGTAACTAACAAATCTTTCACATATTGTTACATGGAGAAAAATTATTATAGATAAGGGAAGTAAATGAAAAATCAATATCATTTGTATTGAATTTCTGTGGATGCTTTAAAGTAAATGCATCTTTTTATTTGTTACGAAACAGTAATGAAAATAAACATCAGTGATAAGTCTTAATGTTTAATATCATTTAGACAATACTCTACTGGCATCAACAATAAACAGAAAAAATATTCCTTTCTTAGATCAAATGGTATATTCTTCTATTTATATTTTTATAAAAATACAAATATATAATGTCTTTGTTTATGTAATCTGTTGTAATTCTTAACGCTTTTTTTATGTTTTTATTCTTTTCATTACTACACTCAAACCTGTTTTTGTGCGGTCTTTTTTTGTGCAATTTTTTATACGTGCAATGTGTTTTGTGCAATTATTTTTGTGCAGTATACCAATTTGATTGAAATTCATATACCGCACACAAAAAATCACACAAAACAAATCGCACAAAAATAGACAGCACAAAAACAGGTTTGAGTGTATTTAGTTATCTTAATTTGATTAACAAAAATAAAGATTAAATTGCTGAAGACAACACAAATGTATGATTTGAATAAAGTATGTCAAATATTGAAGTATTACTAACTCTTCCTTAGAGTTTTAGTGCATTAATTAAGGTCAAAAATTAATTTTATACATGAATTCATTATTTTGTAATACTATTGTCTATTGATTAAGTGCAAACAATAACTTTTAGTTAAAAATGAGGAATATAAAACAAAATGTATGATGCTATTTTAAAACCCAATCAGGTAAGAATTCAAACTGTTAAACAGTAAGATTTAAAAAAGTTAAACAATATAATATAAATTAATGAAACTTTTTCTGTGTTAACAAAAAATGGCAAATTAAATATTGTTGTAACAATTTATGCAATAGAGTGGTAACTGTTGGAACATCCTCTGTACATTCCTAATCTTACATTCAGTGATTACTATTTTTCTGATCCTTTGAAGCATCATCCAGACAGCTCACAATTTCAGATGAATGATGAAATATCAGATTGTCACCAAATAGTTCCGTAAGCATAATCCAGAATCCTTCTGTAATGAGATATACAGTGCTACGAAAAACACTATATCCCATTATACCCAAAGAGAGACACCATAGGAGATTGTAAGCAAAGCTTCAGAGTCAAGTGTATAATATACTGATTATATGATCATGATATATAGATTCATTTCAGGTCTGCAATACTGTCAAATGGAAATTAATTGCACAAAATTCATATGAGTGATCAGCATGATTGGATCACTTTCAACTAATGTATGCCCAGATAAATAGTTCTGTAATTAACCAGTATGTTGAGAATTGAACGTAAATGTTTCAGGTATTAAATAGAACACATTCAATTCTCACAACACACCAGTTAATTATAGAATTATGCAGCCAGGCCTATATTAGTTGAAAGTGATTCAACCATATAGATAAATGGAAATTAATTGCACAAAATTCGACAGTATTGCAGACCTTAATTGATGCATATCATCATCAGTACATCATACACTTTGCTCATATGACACATTAATTAAAATTAAAATTTTGTGTTTGGTATTTGTGCCTTAATAAAAGAATTATATCTGTAAGCTTTCATATAATGTTTGATAGAGACAGAAAACAATAACAAAAGACCTTTTATTGTTATTTATTGTATTAATATATATACATTTTCCTATTCTCTCATGAAGAATATTTAGATTCAGTAAACTTTTGAATTGTTCGCTGTTAAGTAACATTTTTTATAATAATATACTGTGTAGTTATTATAATAGAATTTCATAGGTATAAAATTTCTATTTATAATTTGTTTCTTATTCTTTCCATTAATAATGCAAGCAATTTTTATTCATGATCATTCCAGTAATATTTATATTATTAATACAAAAGTTTTTAAAAATTATTCTAAAATTATATATGTAGACAGGGAAAATAAAAATAAAATACTTACAGCAGGATTTTTATCATCTGGTAGAATCATTTGATTTGGGGCTTTAGGTAGAAATTTACTAAAGATACCCCCTAGCCAACTTCTACCCACCTAAATATAAATATAGTATTTACTTTTAAAACTGAAAATAGGACAATAAATTTTATTTTAAATTCATTTTTATAAAGTTATAAGAAACTGTTTTAAAATTTTTATAAAACTAACTGTAATGGATAATGCAAATAAACTTAATATGAAATAAAAAAAACAGCATCCAAGAAAAGTTTCCTTCTATTCTTAATTAAATGATTACTAATTACTCTCTCTGTGAAGATATAAATCTTATATAATTGGATGTTAATAGTTAAATTTAGTTGTCCAATAAATAATGCAATACAACGTTTTTCTTAGCCAAATTTAGTGGGAAAAAATTTTATTTGCAGCATTATTATTCAAAGTTCCCATGTTTATTCAAATAGTTTCAATGGTTGTCATCAACAAGTAGTGAGTGATGCAATTAAGCTTTGATGTGCATTGTGAATGAGGTTTCAAACACAGAAGAGTAGTGATCAAATTTTTTAAGAGAAACTTTGTGGAGACACTAGTGAATAAAAGCATTGTCAGTCATTTGGGAAACTGTCATCAGTTTTTTTTCTAAATGTATGAAGACATGGAGATGAATTTTAAATTAGTTTTCATTCAATCATTTAACCATAAATTGATTATAATTATTAATTAGTTATTAGTGATGTAACTAGCAGATAAGCCCGGCGTTGCTAGGGCAAAAAGTAACAATAGCAAAGATTAAGATTATTACATTATAGCCATTTTTACCCATTTTCACAGAATGCAAGAATTAAGTCCCCGTTTCCAGACTAACCAGAGTATTTTTAGATGGGCTAAACATATGTTTGATTTCCTGCAAAAACTCAAAAAACTGCATCTGCACCTGTAAATCTTGCACATTGCTTTCTCTTAATGCTTCCATTGTTGACACTTCCCCCACGGGGGAATTTCAAAAAATCCCTTCTTTGTGTATGTTCTTGTGACATACCCTAACTGTAACAGTGTACCAAATTTCAACTCCTAACCATTTGGGTTCTGCACTTATTATTATTATTATCATAAACGCATCTTGATTATATATATATTAAATGATAATTTATTAATTTACATTATAAAATCATACTGATCTTCCATTAGAATAAAAGTAAATGATCTAAAATGCATGTATATCTTGTAAATTTATTTTTGGGCTGCACTCTTACTACAGTTGAAAATGATAAATTAGCAGATATGGATAATATGATTAACATTCATGTCATTTACAACGTGATTTATGTGAGAAAAGATGAGCTACTTTCTACAATCCAATGAATGTCAACATCTTAATAAACATCTAGTTCAACAATTATATCATTGAACTTCTGTCTTATTATTTTTTTAATGAAAAGTTAAGACTTATGATCCCCAAAAATTAAAACAGCACAAGTATATTACTAGAATACTCATTTTCATATTATGAGTAATAAAATATTTATGAAACAAAAGAATACTTTACACCAAATGTTAAACACTTCTCACAGTGAACCTAATTTCCAGTGTCAGAAAAAATTGCACTTCACAAATGTTTTTGGGCTTCTCTGGAACCTTGCTTCAGGCAAACATTGCCCTTTTGTTGACAGAACACAAAATTAAAATTTGAATGTTTATAACAAGTAAATCATATCACTATCCGTTGAAAATGGAACGGATTTAAAACAAACAGAAGGCACTGGAATGTCTGCCTAAACATTATGAAAAATGGAATAAATGTCATGCATTGTTTGTTCCAGTGCACTGTGACCTTCTTAGATATTTAGAAGCTTTACAAATTTTTAAAGCAAGTTTAAACACGTATATCAACCACGAAGGGGAACTTTCTCTGTTGGCAGCTTGACAGGCCATTTAAGAATTGACACTATAAATATTTAGTTATCATAGAACCTCTTCTGCATGCGTGGAGTGACACAAAGAGTTTATTCCATCTTTCATAATGTTTAGGCAGACGCTCTAATGTCTTCTGTTTGTTTTAAATCTGTCCTATTCTCAACAGATAGTGATATGATTTACTTGTTACAAGCATTCAAATTTTAATTGTGTGTTCCGTCAATGTAAGGGCAATGTTCACCTGAAACAGAGCTCTAAAGGAGCCCAAAAATGTGCACGAAGTGCAATTTTTTCTGACCCTGGAAATTAGGTTGTCTGAGAGGTGTTTAAAATATTTATTTTATTTCATAATATGTAATTTATTCTGAATGTGAAAAAACACGTATTTTACCTAAATTTTAATACAATAAGAAAACATATCAATTATTTTTTTTGACTTTGAATATATTCAGCAATTTTCACTTATACTATCTATTTTATATTTGTATTAATATAAATGTAAAGCCTGCAAATGATAATCTATATAAAAGAAATATTTAAAACACTAGTTTTTGTACAGATTTTAAGTTTTGATTTAAAAAAAAAAAAAAATTAAGAGAAAATAATAATTGCTTTTAAAACATTCTCCTTTAATGAAATTGAACAATAAAGCATATAAAATCACCACCACAAATCCAGAATCTATAAATACATAATATCAATAAAAATTACCAGACATTTTAGACAAAAATTTACTCCGAGAAGACAAAGACATCTTACAGTTTAGATTTATGACTTTCAATTAAATTAATAGAACAAAGTATAAAGTACAAAAAATATTTAAAAATTTATGTTCTGTAATATATTTACCTGAGTTTTTTCTTTACCCTCTTTCTTTTCCGTTTTCTTATTATCACCACTTGATGCTTTACTTGCAGGTTGATACTGATTTGTAGCTGGTTTTGTTTGGTATCCTACACTATGATTACTTACATTGCTATCTCTTCTTTCCCACCTATTATTCAAATTGTTAGTAAGTTGTCTAGATGCTAAGGAATTGGGTGTAGGCACCTAGATATAAAATAATTTAATTGAAAAAATTTAGTAAATAATTTTAAAACATTAGAAGAAGTAAAATTCATGTAAATTATGTTATACTTTGAAAGTTTTAATTATATCATTAATCAATGTATTATATAATTCTTAAATCTCAACAACTGTTCATATTTTCATTACAGTAGAGCATCGATTATCCGACTCAATTGGGGACTGGGGTTGGTCAGATAACTGAAAAGTATGAAAAAATACATTATTAGTATAGTGTATTAGGTCTGGTTTAAATACTAGCCTCCCTTTCATGGTCGAGCCAGTGCTGCCAGCTAAAACATGCAAAAATTTAACAAAAATAATATTAAAGTAGCCCAGACATAACCAAATATTGTAGCGCCACATCACTAGCAGACATTTGAATTTGCCGACTAGAACGCAGTCGGATAATCGATGCTCTACTGTATTATTTAAATATAGTACTGCAGAATTTGTTATAACTTTGGACTAACAACTAACTGATAACATGAAGTGGAATAAGTGAATAAGACTGCATTAGTAAAAATTTTGGCTTTATTTTGGCTTCGGGGGGAAATAACAGTGGGTAAATTAAAGTTATACAGTTTTTAATTGTTTTGACATATCCTTTTTAATGCCTTTTTTTGCAGTATTATCTTTAACAACTAGCATATATAGATAAATAAAGTAAGAAATGCCAGGAATTTAAAGAATTATTAGAACAATTACCATTTATAGGATTGATTAAAAATGATAACAACAACTCTAGATTATCAACCATGTGTTAATTCTCAATACATGGTTGATAATGTACAGTACAGTTTGTAATGTACACAAACTCAAGACAGCTTAAAAATGCCTGTTTACCTGATGGTTACGATAAGTTAAAATATATTTATCCTAATTATCATGTTCCAAAACATAAATCAGTAACTGGCTGATAACTAGACTGATTAAAATTCTACTTTATTTCATTAGTATACCTTTTGTATTAAGGAAAGAAGAAAAATTTTGAAAAGTAAGATTTTTCTTCTTTCCTTAATACAAACAGTAGTGAATTTATACACACTTTTCTGGTAACATACGCAAAACTTCTTTCCAATGGACCATTTACTTTTCTACTTTCTAATCCTTCCGATACCCTGGGATGCTAAATCAACGCAATCTCTAACCTATTGACCAGAGTAAAAATATTTTTATCGAAAGCCTGAGGAAGTGCCCGGAAGGGGCGACGAAAACGTTAGAGAATTTTTAGAAAAAATTTTTTACTCCAGTCAATAGGTTAGAGATTGCGTTGATTGACCATTTACTTTTTCAGAAACATTCACTTAAACATTTCATGTTGGTGCCAAGTGAGGGAAGCCAATATACCTTTATATATAATTAAAATGCTACATTTTAGAAATATTACATATAGATTCCTAAAACATTGATATGAATGAGCTATTTTAAAATTAGTATAAATATTTTGAAACAAATACATATATTTTTCATATGGAGAAAACTTTGTTTTAATCTTGTACAACATAGGCAGTCATTGACAACTCACAGGAAAAGCAAACATATATAAATGCGACCAAAGAAATGAGATTGATCAAAAATATCTGATAATACAATTTATTATTGTAAAACCAAAGCATTTAAAAGTCAGTCCAAATTCACTCTTTCAAATTAAGATCATCTAAATTACACCATTCTATGACTTCAATTTCACAAAATTTTGAGTGGTCCTATTTGAGAATGTCCGTATCATATTTAGTAGTATTTTTATGGTATCTGAAAATTTCTCTTTCTCTACAGAATATTTTTCAGACTAAGGAAGTTATATGCTTAATCTGCTGAGTAAAGAGGTAAAGTTTTGTGCTTAATCAAAAATTCCTTGCTATCCTATACAGCAGCAATTCTCAACCTTCTTAGCTCCGCAACCCCCCAAATAGTAAATATAAATAAAATTAATATTTTACGACCCCCACCCAAAGGAATAACAATAAGTCTTACTATTACTAATTGAAAAATGATTTCTCGAAGACATGGGTACTGAATCCGTTTAGTGAAAACGTTGTTGCCACTGCTAAGTTACCAGTTGAGATTCATGACCGACTCATTGAAATATCTGCCGACAAAACGCTATAACTGCAACTTACATCTGAAGATTTAAATATGTTTTGGCTTGCTCGTCAATTTGAATATGGAAATTTAGTCACAGAAGCATTGAAAATATTAATCCTTTTCGCCACGTCTTATCTCTGTGAAAAGGGTTTTTCGTCTATGGTTGCGCTAAAAGCTAAATACAGGAATTGTCTTTTATCACTCGAAAACAATTTGCTTTTGTGTGTTTCTAACGTAGATTCAAGCATGAAGAAAATTTTAAATGAAAAACGAATGCAACCATCACATTAATTTCTTTTCTTTACATGTGTACTTATTGTAAGTAAAATGTTTATAAGTTTATAATAAATGATTTTTTCTCATAAAATGATTTCATTATTGTTTCACAAACCTTAATATCACCACGACCCCCTTGGGGGGGTCACAATCCCCAGGTTGAGAAATGCTTCTATATAGCATGGTTACAGAATTCAGATATTTATGAAGACAGTGTTTACTTTTAAATGTAGTAGCATGTGCATGGTGCAATCATTCCACTAATATATACAGCATATAATCTATATTAAATTCCTGTTATGTTTCAATATATTTGCTTTTGTTGCAGTTGGATAATTATAAGGATCTTTAGGAATCAGTATATATAGTCATCCATAAATTATGTAACACTACATTCATACTTTTCAAATACACTCAAACCTGTTTTTGTGCGATTTTTGTGTGCAGTATATGAATTTCAATCAAATTGGTATACTGCACAAAACACATTGCACACATAAAAAAATCACACAAAAAAAAGACTGCACAAAAACAGGTTTGAGTGTACTACTCAACCCTTCCTTAATGTCCCATAACACATTGCATACACCCACCCCCAAAATTAAGTAATGCATATCCTTGACTGATCTCCTTAATTGCACTAAAGGAATACGAAAATCCATTACATATATTTACAGTAGATTATCAATTAAAAAAATAACAATACTATTAGATAGTTCCATTCTTAATAAACTGAATCCTGAAGTCATTGAAAAACAATTACAGTCAATATTTTTATAATACTGATTGAATTTTTTGCATAGCCAAATTATCATTCATGAAAGATCAATTTTAAAATTTAAGAAAATACTAACATTTTGATATAAGATTAGACTTGTTTTGCTGTCTTCAGATAAAAGGAGAATAAGCTCACTATAACCATGTTTCTTTTGTCTCCAAATCATAATTCATAATAATGACAACAGCATCATTTGATGTAAAAAACACATTAAGATGCATTATCATAAATTGTTCCATTTGATTCTACATTAAGCTACAAGAAACAATTTGCTAATACAAATCTCAATTAGAGATTCAGCATCAGTATCATTTGACATACATCCACTAAAATATTGAATTATTAAAAAAATCTTTAGCAAATGTCAGTTGTTCTTCATGAAATAATATGATAGTTATAGTCATCTGGTTAATGATGCTAATTACATATGAAAGTATACCTATTGGAAAAGTATCGAAGTATATTAAATGAAAGTATACCTAATTTTTAAAGTTGAAATTATTATTTAGGTGTCTTAGATCAATAAATCACAGTTTCTATGAATGTTGGATGTAATATTCTATAAGTTTGTGATGCTGTCTTACAAAATTTCTGTAAGAATTTATTCAGATATGAATCTTTCAATATATAGATTTCAAAATAATAAAATAGTCTGAGAAACAATCCATGTTTATATGAACAGAACATATTTTTCTTGAAACAAATATACCTATTACTTAATACTTTAAAACTGGCACAATATCTATGATCCCAGATAGTTCTTGTGAGTTATTTAAAGTCGTCTACGTGGACGTTATTTATTAATAGGACCTTGTACTGGTGTATTGGCACAGTAATGAGAGTTAATTCAGGAAAATTTCTTTATTTTATCACCTGTAGTAGCAATATCCGTACACATTTTACACGTGTTTCGGGCTAGCATGCCCCTCATCAGCAGTATTACCACTATGCTTATGAATACATATCTCAATTCCGAGTATGAATAGATGTTTCTCGTTTTACAATTACAGATATTGTGTAAATACGTACTCCAACTTAAATTGACAATTTCCTTTCTATCATTAAACAACATGCTGTATAATTAAAGGTAAAACATAATAAATAACCAAAGATAAACGGATAAATTAATACAATACAACTTGTAAGAACGAAACTTACATGTAAGGTTTCGTTCTTACAAGTTGTATTGTATTAATTTATCCGTTTATCTTTGGTTATTTATTATGTTTTACCTTTAATTATACAGCATGTTGTTTAATGATAGAAAGGAAATTGTCAATTTAAGTTGGAGTACGTATTTACACAATATCTGTAATTGTAAAACGAGAAACATCTATTCATACTCGGAATTGAGATATGTATTCATAAGCATAGTGGTAATACTGCTGATGAGGGGCATGCTAGCCCGAAACACGTGTAAAATGTGTACGGATATTGCTACTACAGGTGATAAAATAAAGAAATTTTCCTGAATTAACTCTCATTACTGTGCCAATACACCAGTACAAGGTCCTATTAATAAATAACGTCCACGTAGACGACTTTAAATAATAATAAATTTTAAGGACAGTAAGGCTTTTCTAATTAGTTCTTGCGAGTTTTTATTGGCTGTTCATTCAGGCAGAGGTGGAGAATATCTTTTATAGGCTCAAGTCTATTTTCTTTGGTCAACTTATTTTTAGATCAAGTAATGTTGGACATTTAGCTCTACGGAGGGACATAATGAAGAAAGACAACATTCTACAAAATTCATCGAAAAGATAGTTTATGTTTGACAGACTTTTTCTGGTCTCTTTTCCAATTCACCTTTGACTGGGATATGAAAGGATGACCTTTTGTTCGTAGGATACACTCTAGTTTACAGAAGAATTCAAAATTGGTAGCTGCACAGGTGCTGGCATTTCTAGGGGACAGTCTGGTAGGTGCTTTTTTTGTCCCACTGGATAAGTTTAAGCTTCCCACTGTACTTCAAGCAGAGTTGCTAGCTGTTATTGGCTGGAGCCATATATTCCTTAGAAATATCTTGGCTCTAGCTCTACTTTCTTTTTTAACTTAGGTATTAATTTCTTCAGCCATTTGCTAGAAAGTTTTAAGATTTCACTTTAAAAATACAGTTGAACTTGTCTATCTCTATAACCTGTATCTAAAAATTTGTTTTTTCTTCACATTTTCATCTTAAATTCAATATATTTTTCACATTTATCTCAAATAATTGGGCTGCAATTTGAAAAAATTGTAGGCATATAAATTCCCACTGTTGTCCATCTGTTTCATCTGTCTTTCCTTAATTTAATCTCAAGAATGGAATTAGATGAAAGACAAGAGCAGGAACAGGAGGCCCCAATTAACTATATATGAACTTGAGATGTAAACTGGAAGTCATGTTATTTCAATTCAAAACTGAAAGGAGTTAACAGATGACAGCACAACTCTATTGTTAAAGGAAAAGTACAATGTACAGGGGCAAAGCCACTACTAATTTGAGGTGGTGAGCATATATTTTAAATTACATAAATTAAAAATATGGTTAAAAATTGCAGCCTGGCATTGAGACAATGTCACAATAAATAATTACTCATTTTCTTCCAAAACCCATATATCTCAAAGTATGGACTAAAGTGTCAATTACAAATTCAAAGCTCAGCAACTACATTTTGACAGCATAAATTGTAGTTGAAAAACATCGCTTGAGATAGTTGTAATAACTATCTCAAGCGATGTTTACAGAGTATTACAGAGTAATTACTATTCTGTAATATTCCTTTTCTCTGGCTACAAGTTTGGCTTGTATCTTATTGGTTGAAGAAAGTCAGGAATCAGAAACTATTGACAAACTATTTCTATTAAGGCATGTCAAAAATGTTTTATTTATACCTAATTCATGTATGAACTGTACATGCTATTGTAATAATAGAATACCACACCTCCAATCAAATCTATTACTGTTTACTTTGAGAAATCTCCATATCTCAAAACTTATCTCAATTTTTTTTTCCTCATTCCCTTGAGATTCAAGATATAGGTTCAACTGTATTTTTAAAAATTTGCAAATCTAACCAAAAATTCTCTAACAGCTTAAACCCTGTTTATTTTTCAGAATTAAACAAAATTAATCTATATCAATTATAATCAATAATGCAATAATATGGTCAATATTTTAGCATATTTTAAATAATAAATGTTACAATATTCATTTTGTTTATATGTTGAATAGTGTTATAACTATTCTAAAATAAGCTGGCAATTGTAAAAATATACTACTACTGCACCTGGTTGAAAAATGGTTCAATGATGATAAATAATAGTTATTAGTTAATTATTTATTGGTATCTCTTTCTCTTTCCAATGATTTCCTTTCTTTACATTTTGATATATCTCAGACTGATGCTAAAATTACATATTGTTTGTTATATGTAATGAAAAGATTTATTTCTACTTTTTTTACAAAGCAACAGAAATAGATTGTAAATAAATTAACAAAATAAAATTTTTTGAATAATATACTTCTGTCTCAAACAATTAAAACAGAGCTAAAGAATGCCATGATCAGAACCCCTGCTACAAACCTCAGCTTTGGAGCAGGGGTTCTGATAATGGGCAAATCACATTTTCATCTATTTTTTTGGAAGAAAAATATTCTGTATACATAATACACCTATCCCTCTTTTTACACTATTTTGAAATAGAATGGTTGAAAAAGAAAACTAATCCTCTTTTTATGTGATTATTTCAAAATTTTTAAATGTAAAAAAACCAAACTGTTTTTCTATTTAAATTTTTGTTAATATTGTGTCACTGTTAAAAAAAATGATCTTTTTGTTGAAATCAAGAGTTCATTTATCTTTTTTAAGCACAGTGCAATATGTACTGTACTGTACATCAGAGAATACATGTTGATTTTGTTTTCTATGTTGCTTTGTGTTTACTATATTTACATACAAATAATGTTAACAATAAACAAGTAATATAAAAAAAAATTTTTAAAGTCAATTCCTACTTAGGTCAACAAAGAAAAATTTTATTCTAGTTACTTTTTATTGAATAATTACAATTAATATAAATATGTACATACATATGCTAAATATCTTATATGGGAGAAAAAATTTCTTTTATATAAAACTAAAATTAATTAATTAAATTTAATTAAAGAATTAATATTTGAAAAAACTGTATTAACATCAAGTGTCATCCACTACAAGTTTAAAAAAATGTTTTTGAACTCGAATGGATGAATAAAAAGTATTTTATTAACGATTGAAAATTTGAACAAGATATATAAATATATATAGGGAGAGTGTGAACTAATAGCAGGAATTTAATGATGATGAAACATGGGTTTTTTTTTTATTCTTTTTATAAATTATTTATTTTTTCATTCTATTGAAGTTCTGGATCCTATCAAGCATTTGCTACAGGATGCATGCACTATACTATTTTACACAACTTTTGTTTTATGCAGCATTCTTTGCAATGTAAAAAGAGGGATAGATGTGTATAAGTAGAATATAAATATAAGATTCATTCAGCTTATAGGACATATTTTATATAAATTTTAGGTACAAAAAGTGTATTTTGTAAGGTAAAACAGTGCCAGATCTAGCTGGGTATTGAGAATGAATTCACTGAAGTTTTTGACCATTGAAAACCTAGTTTATATATATATATATACACACACACACACATACGTGTGTGTGTGTGTGTGTGTGTGTGAATATATATAAAAAACTAGGTCCCCAAATGGTCCAAGGCCTCATTACCAGTACCTATAGCACACTTCCTCTACTGGTGATTATAGCAACTAACACTAGCTAAACACTGCTATCAGCAAAAGTAACACATTTCATTTTATTCTGCAAATTTTAATTATGTTTTCTTTAATTAACAAATCTACTAACTTATAGTCAGTTCCTAATTTATGATAGCTGAAACTATTGTTGTATACTAAAAAAAAGATTATTTTAGTCCCATCAATCATACTTCTAACAACATGGTACAGCAGTTACTGTTAAACATAACACTGAACTAGATACTAAACAATTCTATATAACAATAATTTAAAATTGATAGAAATCAAATCCATTAGCTCATCATCATTATTCCAAACAAAGATTGCATTTCTTCCTTGGTATAATTTTTGCTGACTTTGAATATGAATCATCATGTGTATTTCCATAAATTTTTGTATTAATAAAACACCATAATTAAAATGCCATCTTTGTGTTAATAACTTAATTAATATGGTTAGCAAGTGTAAAAATGAGTCATCATTTGATTATAATATACACGCATAAGTAATAATGTATAGGCTCATACACAGCATTAGGAACCATACCATTTTATTACCTGTTTTTAATACTTAACTGATGATAGTCCTGGTATAGAACAGAACTTCATCATAAACCAAAGACTACATATAGTGTATATATGATTATTTAATTCTAATAGTAAAACGAATACATGAATTTTTACGTAAAGAATTAAAAATTCTTTAAAATATAATAGTAATTAAAAATATAATAAAATAAATTATAACTATTTCATGCAGCTATACTGGATGAACAAAAAAAGAAGAATTAGCACAACGACTCATCTTGTGTCATCAACTTCCATGCATAAGGTATATTTTTGTGTGTAAACTAGTTTTCATTTAACAAAACAACTTCTATTGTAGTATTTTTGTGCACTCTCATCTTTCAGATTTGCTACTTATAACTGAAACCTGTAACATGTTCAGATATTTAATAACTTTACCAAAGAAATTAATAGGTTGTTGATTATGTCATTTGCTAATGGATAAAGCATGCTTTGAGAAATAATATAAACCAAAAGTGATGAAATACAATATAGCCATACAATTAGTATTTGGTTAACTATATGAGAACATATATAGTGTTAGCTCATCATCATTATTTAAATTAAGTGTTTTAATAACTGAAAGTGTCTTACATTAAAAATATTCATACTGGAAAGTTACATAAAGAACACAAGTTACCAAAAAGTGAGGTAATAATTGATTTCTAAAATATTCCAAATCATTATTCTTACAAAATTTATTTATAGACTTTTTAATAAGTGGCATCCTATAGAATTTGTATGTAAGAAAAAAAAGAGAGTTTATCAAATAACCTTTTTTTTTTTAAACAAATCTTCTAGATATTCATACAAAATTAAAGGCAAATCTCAAATTTTGAGCACTTAATGCCTAAAGTTTTGTGTTTCTCACAACACACAAAACAGTAATAATCAGCCAGCTGTGCTTGTTACTAAGTCTGGTTCCCAGCATCATCAAAATTCTCACATGTCCTCTTTTTGTTTGTTCATTCAGTATATGCATTTCATAATTTTATTTGAATTTATCAGCTATAATACATTAGCAGAATTATTAATTATTAGAAGTGAAACCTCTTCTTTGATTTATTTAGTAATTTGGATAAGAAATCAGTTTACAATGGTACTTAATAGTAATGATTATCAAACTTCTTAGAGATTATTTTTTGCCAAAAAATTGTAAAAAAATTTATCCTTCTCATATTTTATCCTTTAATTGGACCATTCAATAGTTCAAGCCAAAGATATATGTCATGTAATGCTGTGAATTTATGTTTCAGCTAATTTGATTTCATAATATGTGAATAAATGAGATAAAAACAATCACTATTGGTTGATTTTGTTGAAGGCTGATATAAAGAGAACAGGTAAAGAATATGACATCAAAATGAGATACTGTGGTAATAGTGATGGTGAAATCAGCACTGATGAAAAATTATCAAAAAACATTTTTTTTTTTAACGAGAAGTGTGTGTCTATTTCTGTCTACAGATCTATCTTTCAGTTTTTGGTGATAATTGAATGTCACAGCTTGTATGAAAAATCAGGCTGAATGTTGAAGATCTTAGGCTTTATGCCTAATGAACAATAATTTTATTTGAATTTCTTATGAATTTGGAATAATAATTTGTAAGCAAAATTATGATACAAATTAAATTGTTCATAACAGTCTCAAACTAGGTGCTGATAAGACATGAAAGATGTTCAGTGAATGTTTAAATTATAAAATACAATTTGCATAATAACTGAATGACTAAAATAAATACCTAAAGTAAAAACTGTATTTATAAATCAAAAGTCTGTTCAAAGAATCTAAGATTCAAATAACAATTATATTAACCTTCGTTGAACCACATCCTTTTTTGTTTTTTGCTAAAGTTGTCGTATTTTTATTACAGAGATCCAGATGAGACAGTAGATACCATCTGGGCCAAAATACTTGTTTCTTCCACTGAACATTTTATAAACAAGAATTTCCAAAACTGACACATTTAAGTATTTCTGATTTATTAAACAAATTCGAATATAGAATAATGTAATCAAAAAGATGTTAAATTTTAATTAAAACTACATACAATGAGAATTGAACACTAGTTAAATTAGAATATTGATAATGGTAGTCAAATAATTAAAAACTAGCATCTAAATTTAATTAATGTTATGCTACTAATATAATGATTGATAATTTTATTCTAATGTTACATTCACAAAAATTTAAAATTTTACAAGTCAATTTCAATTTAAAAAGCTACAATTTTATGTTAATTGTCAGGATTAAGTAAATCTTATTTCATATAGCAAAGTCATTAATCATTTTTCAATATATTGTAGACATCTAAAAATATACTAAATCTGTATTTTTGTCTACACTCCAGTCAGTCTCATGGTTTTGTTTACTCATTTTTTGCTCCTCCATCCTGTTTACCATTGCTTCTGGTAACAATTGCACAGTAAGAATTTTTCAGATAACTGGCTGATATCTATCTACTAAATCAAAGTAACTCATGCAACGAGCATACCATCTTTTTTAGATTTGCAACAAGGTTAAATTTATTCCATAGATAGTCGTATTAGTTATACTTAGTTTAAATGGTTACTCATGCAGCTTGTTCTAAAATTGTTATTATTCATTTCAGATTTAAAAAATGCAACAAACACACCTGTGATTTGACAACTTGCTGCATTATTGGGCCATCAAAGTTGAGTTCATCTGTACATATCTACTTATTTGGAATTAAACATTCATACTATATAAAATTCACTGTAAAGTTTGAAATGCATATTGACATTTTCATCTTGAAGTAGACAGAAATGGCAAACAAGAGAAAACTAAAGATTTTGTTTATAGCCGGAAAAAAAATCCCTCAAACATTGTGAAGGAAAGCAAACTAAAAAAAACTGAAGTTATGAAAGAATTTGACATGCCATTGCGTATTCTCTCTACACATTTCAAAATGCTCTCCTTGTTTTTCAGAAGTTTCAATTAACAACAAAATCATGCATAAATTGAGTATTCAGATGTCGAAAAGCACATGCTGAATTAGTTTTTAGTATAGAAGCAAGAATATTCCTGCTGATGGGAAATTTCTTAAATTTCTGAAAAATTGTTTGAATGTAAATCACCAATTAATTTATTTCCAATTAAATAGTTTTTGAAACTGTTTTGCTTCAGCATCAGATCAAACACTTAACAAATTCAAACACAGAATAAGCCAAATCCATTAATTCCATTTGAAAATTTCTTAGTTTTTTCTGTTTTCAAATTTGTTAAGTATTTAATCTGATAATAAGATGAAATGGTATCAAAAAACCATTTAATCAACAATAAAATAGGTTAAATCTTTAAATTTCTATAGTGATTGTTTGGATTTAACATTGATGAAGTTGATGATTTTAAGAGAAACTCCTTAGAGAAAAGATTAACAATTTAGACAATGGTTAAGACACCAAATTCAAAGCAAGCAGCAGGCAGCCAGATAAATTTAAGAAACAGTAGTAAAGAATAGTTTTTAATAAAATCTGTAGTGAAACTGCAGTAGTGAGAGGTGGATTGTACTAAATGACTGAAAACTCTACTGGAAACTATTGAAAACATTTGAGGCTATAGTTCTATACAAACAAAAAATAAGTTTATTCTTAAATATATACTGGAAAAGAGTGTTCACACATCTGTGAACACTTTCTTTTCCAGTATATATATTCATGTCACAGACATTAAACAAAAACTTTCACTTGATAAGAAACAAGTGATATAGATGAGAAAGAAAGAAATTCCAATCAAGGATAAATATCCTAACATAGTAGGTGTGGATGCTGTGAATATTAATCCTGTGTGAACCGTCTTTGTAAGCCAAGTAATGAAATTGGTAGACGCTCCAACAGCATACGGTTAGGGAAACTTAGTTTATTTATTCGTATGCATTTCGGGTTGGTTTATTTTCCAACCCCTCTTCCTTTTTGAAGAGGGGTTGGAAAATTAAACCAATCTCCTGTCTTTGGCTTACAAAGACGGTTCACACAGGATAAATATCCTGCTCCCATACATGTAGGAAATCCATGAAAATGCAGGCTTTTTAGAGACTGAAGAAACTACTTCATTCATAAAACAAGACGCTTTCAAGGCAATCAATTGCATTGAAACATTACTGAGAAAGTAGTAATGAATGCTTTTACATGCTGTTATACAACAAACTTGTGAAACATTTTTTTTCACTAATATTGTCAATATTTTGTTATTTTTTTTTACCTTTATGTATCTAAAAAATGATAAAATGTAATGTTAATTCTTGGTACAGTTATCCTATACTTTAAGTCTGGTTTGCATTTGATATGTTGAGAAACATGCTAAATATATAAAAACTTATAAAAACCATATTGAAATATAAACTTTATTGATAGCTATTTTTAAAATTATTAGAAAATAAAAATGTTTCTGAAAAAAATGTTTTTATTAATTGTATACAAAATGTCAGTAATTACTATCTACAATGAAAATATAATCTGTAATGTTGAAATTTAGATATTTCAGTTTTTTCTAGATATAACTGAAAAAAAATGTTCTAGAATGTTTTATCTGGGTATAAGGAGAGTAATGGGAGCGTGTTTTATCACATATTTCATTGTAAATAGATGCATCAGTAATGTCTTTCAAGAGAACACTGTTCTCAGTGTACTTTTGAAAGACTTATTCTATATGCTGTTCTATCACTTCAAAAGTGTTCACAATCACATCTGTAAAGTGTTCATAAGTGAACAAAAGTCAACTAGCTATTGCAATGTTAAAGGCTGATAGTGTAGAAGAAGGTGATGATCTGCATCTGTTTGGCATCATCAAGATGGAGCTGCTTCCAACCAACATTTCTGTCACAAAAGAACTCTACTGTGAACAACTGGATCATTTAAACATGAAGATCAAAGATCTTCATACAAAAATTAACAAAGTCCAATACTGCCACAACAAAGCACCAGCACATAGAGCAAAGATAACCTTAGAGAACAGGCCAGTCTGGGGTGGATGGTTCTGCCTCATCCACCTTGCAGCCCAGACTAAGTGCCAACTTACTATCGGCTATAAATAGAACCCTGCCCTGCAGAACAATATTGCCAATATACAGTTCAATGATAATACCCAATCCTCAAGACTTCCTAGTCATTCTGTTATGTTCATGAGATTGAAAGATTGCAGGAAAGGTGACAAGATGTTATTGTTATTAATAGTGGTTAGCCACCAAGCTGAACTGTAAGTGTTGTTGAGTTAATCACAAATAAAGTTTTTTTTCCAAAATGTCTAACTCGTAAACTTCACTATTACAACCTGATAGTATCTAACTATAAACAGGAAAAATAAATTTTAAGGAAAGATTCTAAAATCTTGTACAAATTTGGTCAACTTATCCTCAGATGTAATATTACTCCAGCTAACTGATATATCAAAATCTAATTCAAAAATAAAAATTTCAATGGCTCTCCTTTGGAATAATTCTTACATGTGTTTTAAGTCTTGAACTGCATATGGTACAGCAGAGCAGTTTATGTTTAAATAGCTTATTTCAAAATTTTTAATTTTTAAATGATGTAATGTCAATTATTCGTACAGTTATTTTATTAAAGTCTAACTAAATTGTTGGTATTGTAATCTCATTAAAATAAAGATATATAACAAAGATAAATCAATATATTTTATTTTTAAAAATTAAATATCATAACAGTAGAAGTTTTTATGGCACTTAATTATATTTTTATTTCATCTACATAACATTTTTAATAAAAATGCACAATTTTATGTTTTGTTAAAAATTATTATTATGTTGAAGATGAAAGCATTGTGCTTCATCTTCAACATATATTTATTATCTGAAATGTATCATAAATTTAATAATTAATTTATTAAAAATAAATCATAATAATTTTCAATTTATTGAATACAAACACCAATAAAAGCTTAGTTAAATTATTACATCAAACAAAAAAATCAAAACTTACCAGGCTATTTTTACATTAATTAGAAAAATTAATGATTGATTAAATTTGGCATTAGAAGTTAGTAGAATTGGCATCTTTTAATGAATTTAATAGTTAAATAATTTATATATTAATTTAGATGATAATTTAAAATTATCTATAAAAATTAATATAAAATATGACTGAGTCTACAATATCTGCAACATGGACATGTTACCAGTTACTCAGAGCACTCCAATATCTACTAGACACACAATTCAGAATAACATATACTGCATATATCTGTTAGATTATGCAGAGAGTAATGCTATCTAACGCACAAATTCTTAATGGTAATTAGCTGATGATAAATTGCAATAATTACTAAATAAACATTTTAGTTGCGTAAATACACATTAATGTGACAGTAAGGCCAAGACTCCAGTAGTGTAAAAACGGGCATAAAACTTTTAATCACGTGACCTATTTGCGTTCGCGCTCAGATTGTGGTGGAGGTCCGGCTAGCAAACTTTTTACGGTGACGGTGCTGTCGAAGTTACACCTGTACGGTTGTATATGTGATAAAGATCAACAACTGCCGAATTATCGGGCTAGCAAATGGCTATAGTAATATCAATAATTAAAGTTAATTTGCTACTAGATCAACAACTGCCGAATTATCGGCAGTTGTTGATCTTTATACGTAACGGGTTAGTTGTTGTTTATTTATGTATATGTGATATATCAATATAAAGACAATGATTATATTCTACGAGTTTTCTCTGTACTATAATTACAAATGTAGTAAAAATAATATCTTCACTTTTATATATTAACTTTTATTACCATATTATTAAGATAATATACAACACTTATAAGCTTGGCTTTATTATTATATACTCCTCAAAATTGAAGGATTTTCCTTTGGCTTTCCACATGTTTTAGGCATCCATTATTATAATCGGAATACCTCTTGTCATAGATACATGAAAATTTTCGGGTGTTTTCAATAAATCTTTCCAGATCTATTCTAGAGTAGCCACGAGAGAACATACACAAAAGCTTGTTTTCTGCCATTTTCACACTGTCACAATGACCTAGATTTCACTGACTTCTGATTGGTGGATGGTACCGTTTTACGGCCGTATTCACATCAAAAGTTGAACACTGCTCAACTCGCTTTTACGACTTGCTCAGGCGAAAATAATATCATGGTCACATAATTAAAGGCTTTTATGGCAAGCGGTTTTACGCCCATTTTTACGCTAGTGGAGTCTCAGCCTAACAATTACCAGTCCATTGTTATTACTGTGCTAAATTTAGATCAATTAATGATTCCATTATTATTATATAGGACTTTGTAACAGAAAAGTCTGACTGTATATAACAAATCTCTCTTCTCAAAAATTTTTTATGTGGAATGTTGAAAATCTCTCTCTCTTATATTCACTACTGATGCATTTTCTATTTTAAAAAAAAATTTTCTGTTTAATGAATTGCTCTCTGTTTCTCAGAAGGAATTCATTACACAGAAGTTCAATTGCATTAAATCATTATAAATTATAAAAATATAAATGGTCAGTAATTATTTAAGATTAGTATAATAAACTTCTAAAATATTTAACAACTACAATTTTAACTGTAAGGTCAATCATATGAAAACTGGTCATTGGCAGTAACATTTGACAGATGAAAACATTAGAGCCTACTTGGAAATTGGATAGAATATATTCCTGCCAAAATGTAATAATACTTTATTATATTAATTTTTTAAAATATAGTTTATATTAAAAAAAAATTGTGAATTGGTCATTGAAAATCAGTGAAATGAAGCTAACTGTGTTTAACTTTGTAACACATCTAAAGATCACTGTTCTCACTCAAAAACATTTAAATAATCGTTTTAATGCACTTCAGTATAATCTAATATTCTCATCATTTTGTATGATGATCACAACTACTACTATATCACTACTTTTATCAAAAGTCCATGGAAACCAAGTTGCAGCCAAGACAAGTATTATATCATCATCATCCCGACATGACCGCAAAGTTAATGTACTCAGAAAATAAACGTTCAGAAATTGTATATTATTTATTAATTAACTCATACAAGCTCATTAACATTTGTACTTATCTTGAATGATATGTGTTTTCTCTAATTGCAGATCTTCGGTTCTTCAATGGATTTTTGACTAAAACAAATTTGAGGTTTAATATGTATGAAATACAAAATATTGAAAAACCTCCTACCTTATATGCAAATGGACTGTAGTGATTTTAGTTTCTGTCAAATGCTATAATTAGTGGCCATTTTCATTTGGCTACACTTTGTATTTCTATTACTTTTTATTGAATTTTCACTTCAGATATATGTTTTTAGTAAATGTGACCAAAAAATTTTCACTATATTTTTAAAGTTATTAAAAAAAATGTAAATTCTGATGATATTTATTGATTGTTTTAAAATATTTTATTAATTTACAGTTAATTATTGAAACAATGTTTTTTTAGCATATAATGTAATGTAATGTAGAATTAACTATATATATATAAATTATAATTTTTTTTGAATTTCTATTGAAAAACAATTTTCTATACACTATTATCATTTTTTCTTCAACCTATTTTGTGAATTGGGAAAGATTGTTCTTGCATTTAATGAGGTAAACTGAGTGTTAATTATTGATAACTGTTGTTTAATTTCAATGAATGATAATTGAAAGTAATTTGTTTTTGATACAAATAAAAATACTATATAATAAAATAAAAATTGGCATACCATAACACAAATAATAAGCTTCTTACAAACCTTAATTAAGTCCTTAAGAACAATGTAATAATTTTAATTTAAAACTGCTAATTATTTATATCTAAAATTGTTTTAAATGTAAATAATTATCTTTGGAAATAAACATTTATTTTCATATTTTCAAATATCATAATAAATTACTGCTAATTTAAAACACATCTGTTCTCTGTTAACTTTTGTTGTTTAAGAAAAAGTAATTAAGTTTCATAGCATTTCATATTTATTCTAATATTTTAATTTACATTTTATGTACTTATTCATAATCTTTTACAAATTTAAGTATATTTTTTCAAAATTAAAAATGTCTTCTTGCAAAAATTAAAACAGTTTATAATTAAACAACTAAATTTAAAATTAATAATTCTTTATTCAGCTAATTGAAAATTATCACTATTCAGCATCAATAAACAAAAATAAAAAATTGAAATTACTCATTTATGATAAAAAAAATTATCAAAATACAGATTATAATCAGGATACTGAAATTATGATGCCCACTAATTCAAAATTTTACAATTTATATTTATAATTATACATTAATAATTATGACATAATAAAAGTTATTTAATTTTAAATAATTGTTATAAATTACAAAAATTATTTGCATCAATTCAATGTGAAACAAAACCATGCAAATTTTATTAGCTTCACTTAAGATTAAAAGTAAATACAAAAATCTACAGATAATTGAAGAGGCTAGTCATTTTACAATTAAAATAGAGTGCACTCTTGCTAACCCGAACACTGCTTAATTCAAACTAATTTTGTTTGTTTTCCACTAAATAATCCAGCAAAAAACAATATCATAGATTTTTAATATATAATAAATTTGAAAAATTAATATACATTATTATTTTAACATAAAACATATATATCAAATACACATATCTAAAAAAAATTTTTACACTGTATTTGTCTGTAGTCCTTTATGATTTCCTACTCTTTATATGTAATTCCCTTAATCTGAATGACTTTAGTTCAGATTAACAAGAGTACACAGGAAATATTTAAATATTAATACTTTTCAGTGTTTGTATTTTTAAATTACTAATTACCATATTCATAAAACAAAACTGATCAGCCTAAATTGTACAAGTTAAATATACATACTTAAATACTTCTAAAAATATATTTCTAAAATTTTTAATTAGTATTTTCATTATTTAGTTTTTCTTAAAGTAAATTTTTTTGATTAGGCTGATTATTTATTTTATGGATACATCATGTTTTCATATTATTGTTCTGAACAATTCTATCGGCTAATGCTGCCATATATTATAGATTTCAGATCCAAATGGCAATTAAATAATAATTAAAAGAACTGTCATTCTTTTAATTAAATGATATTTAATTTTACACATTTTTATAATTTTTTTTAAATATGCATAATGGTATGTGAAGATTGCATTACTTTTATACAGCTTTTCTTTAAATATTCTTTGATTTTAGTTTATACTTACTGTTAGAGACTTCTTTTCATCTTTCTTAACAGATGTAATTTGAGCAATGTTATTGTCATTTTTAACTTCAATTTTTCCTAAATGTTTTGGTTGTTTCATACTTTTTTGTAAGGAAATGGAATGTTGTATTGTGGATTTTTGATGAATCTGACTATTTTTGCATTTTCTTGTTGTATGAATTGGTGATGACATATTCAGGGTATCATCACTTTGAACACTTGAACAAGAACCACTGTGTGATTTTGTATATTTTTCATAAACTAGATTTGCATGATCGGGGCAGAGATTTGATTTGGAGCAACACGGAGCATCTATTGGGTAAGTCTGTCGATTTCGAACTCTAGATGACTTTGCACGAGGCTTTCTTGTCGAGGATACCAATTTATTCTGAGAACATATTTCATTTTTAGAAATGTTGTCTTTTGTAGCATTACATGGTTCATCTATAGGGAAGGTACCTCCAAAAACTAAGGGAGGTCTCTTTTTCTTTTTTAGTGTATTAGTATCAATTGGAATATCAGAAGACCTTTCTGTATCTGAACTTTTATCAGAATAAGAAGCAAATTTATTTCTAAGCACTGATGAAAGATCACTTTTATGGTGCCATATTTTTCTCTTTGTTTTTACTTCACTTTTTCCTGGATCACAAGGTTCATCAATAGCAAATGTTTTTGTTCCTTGATTACCTTTTAAAAATAATTCAAGTCCTTTCTTTTTTGATTTACGTTCAGAATATTTTTTTTCTTGTAAATTACTTTTTATTAAACCCAAAGCAGATAAAAGAGACGATTTCTTTTTAGTAACTGTCAAATTAGGACTTCCTTCCGTGCTACTATCAGTACTATTTCCTTTCAACGGGCTTCTTGTTATCATTCTTCTTCTGCGCAAAACTGCTTGTCGTAGTTTACCTTTTTCAGATGATCCTTGTTTAAAATTTATATTTGTCATATCAAATTTAATACATTTTTTATTTTTTCCTTTGAAACTTTGCTTATTAGTTTTCAAACAAGAGTTTAAAACTTTACTATTTGATTTATGATGACTTGGTACTAAAGTCTGTTTTTCATCCATATTAAAATCATACTTAGAAAGTAAATAAGTATGAGAAGGTGTACTATGAGCTGAAGAACATAAGGCAGTATCACTTTCTGACTCTTCTTTCTTAATTAAATTTTCATGTTCTTCAGAAGAGGATGGATTATTATTTACCTGACCTTGACTTGGAGTAGCCTCTAGTTGTAACTGTGAGACTGAAGACATGAGAGGATACTCCTGAACATCAGCAGCAATAAAGAACACAGAGGAGAGTGGGTATCAGAAGGAGTGAGGTATTAGGAAAATATAAAAAAACATGCAAATCATAAATTAAGAAATACTCTATATGGTTCAATATAGGCTGAGTCAATAAGAACACATTGCTAAATATGTGAATTACATACATAGTGAAACCTTCTTATTGACTCACCCACTATTTATTATTGATTTTAAATATTTGAAAATGATCAGAATATTCTTAAATAAGAATATTTATTGAAATATACATATATTTAAATATACATATTCAATCAATTTCTAAAATAGAACTGTCACATTATATTAAGCATTAAATAAAAATTTAAATTAATGAAAAGTTAGAGAAATAATTAACATACTGGTGACCAATTCACTAACTAATTTTATAAATTTTACATTTAAAGATTTACAAGTTGTCTTATGTTTAATATAAAAGTTATAGAATGATCGCGCATAGGTTCTTTTAATCTACACCTCATTCAGTAACAACAACAAAAAATGTATTCATTCATACAATTCATACTAATTATTGTTGAAAGGCTGCATCGATATTTTGTAGAATAAATATTTTAACAATTGATTTTATTTGTTTGCATAGAACTGATTTGCAATTACTTTTATTTTAGTGTAGATTACTACTTATATGTTGTTAAAAGAGAAAATTTAAAAATAACAAGTTATTGGTGGATCTATTCCTTTGTTCTAATTAATAAGCAATAGATCTATTCATAAATGTAAAATAAAATTTAAAAAAAACAAAATCAGTAACATTTAATGGAATTCTTCAAAAACTTATAGTAAATGAAACATAATTAAATAACCAAACATTTACTTTGAATCAAATGTACTTCAGAACTGTTAACCTGTGCAACAAGTTTGTACAGAGACACTAACTACATGCCTAGTGAATTTTACTATCTAAGATGTGACATTAGTAGTAATTGTATATTTTACAGCAAATTCAATTATCTGAGATAGTGAAACACTAATAATTCTCCTGCAAAGGATAACAATAAAATGAAAATTTTGTTATCCTTCAAAGCCATATAAAAATCCACTCCAATTTCACTATCAAACAAGTTATTTACTATTTCATCAAAACTGGTTTTTGTAACAAGATTTCTCATTGATTTCTGATTCACAATTATTGGTAAAAAATCAAGATATCAGTTTTTATTAGGCTTAATGCATAATGCCGCACATCAGCAACGTAAATTATTAATAAATTTTATTAATAATTAATTTTTAAATGAATCAAGAAAGAATAAATAATTACCACCTCAGAATATAATCTAAACATACCTTCAAAAGTTATTTAAAAAAAAAAAAATCTAGAACACAAAAGTTAGAGAAAATTGATGACAGAAAAATTCCAAAACAAAATCATTAACAAGTATTAAAGGAAACATAAAATAAAACAATGCACACTTTCTAATGTGAAAATAGTTTTTATGCAGTTTTCAATCATTTTTCTGATTTTTTTTAATGTTAAATTGACAACAGTTACTTAAGTTATATTTCTTTTCTTATTTTCTCTAAGATATTTTCTATATTGTAATTTGATTTCCACATTTATATTCTCTTTTTCATTTAGAATGTTTTCAATTAAACACACAAAAACTAGAAATAGATAACTTATTTCCAAGTAACTATAAACAAATTGCAACAACATATTTCTGCAACAGTGTGCAGTGAAAGTACATACACTATGTACAAATAGCAAAATTTATCTGTAAACTATTCACTTGTCAAAATGATATCAAACAGTTAAAATTTTGACTGTTTCTGGTAATATCATTTATAGCATTATTAATTATTAATACATATATATGATATTAATCATATTTCCCTTATTTACTTCTGATTAATCACACACAATTCTTTGAATATTTGTGTGCAAATATTTTTTAATTGTTCATTGTAATTTAATTTATTGATATTCTAAAAATAAAAATTTATTTAATCTTATAATGTTAATAAAATATAAATGAAGAGTGAACTATCATCAGTGATATTTGGTCACCAATACGTTAAACACATTTTAGTAAAGAATGAGAACTATATTGCAAAAATTCTTCAACCTTAAATTATTGAAAGCAAACTAATGAGAACATATTTACATATAAAACATTTAAAAAAAAATATATTCAAATGAAAACAAAGCATTTCAAGAATGAAATATTAAAATATTTCTCAAATTTTTCCTTACAGCAATACTTTTGATATACAGTAGTTGTTCGGTGTTAAAATTGCCTTGTGAATAAACATTAAACTTTCACTAACTAGATAATGTGATTTTTAGAGGACAATAAAATACTTTAAGTCAAATATCTAATTTCAGAAAGAATACTGAAGTGAATAATAAATAATACATTTCATAATTATTTGCTAAATATATTCATGAAAAATATATTGATATGAACAATATGATTTATTCCGTGTAATAAAAACAATAATAAAATTAAAGAATACAAGCATCAAAATCAAATGCTGTTTGTTGCATCATATGAGCCATTTACAGGCCAAATCAATTAACTGCACTTGTAAATCCTTAATATAGTCGTTATTATTTTCAAATTTTTTGCATAACTAATTTTATGTATGTAATAAAGCATAGGTTCAATATAACGATATATGAGAATACATTCTGCAATGTTTATTTAAATTTAACCTTTAAAGGGAATTTTAAAAAATAATTTATATTATCAATTTTTATACTTTGTTTTGTGGAGTTAATCGATTTGACAAGTGAGTGGCTCATAAATTTCA
Organism: Centruroides vittatus; assembly: GCF_030686945.1. Lineage (NCBI taxonomy): Eukaryota > Metazoa > Arthropoda > Arachnida > Scorpiones > Buthidae > Centruroides > Centruroides vittatus. Next base: position 89,156 of record NW_027120786.1, read on the forward strand.
TGTTGTGTAATATGACCTTTGGTATCTGTAAAATTTATGTACCTTGCATTGATTATTTATTTTTAACAATTTAAACAGTTAATCTGATAAAATTTTGAAAAGTAAAATCACGATATAATAACTAAGCTTATTTAATATTCAGAAAATAATTTAATTAGATGATTTGATAGTGTTTATGAACTGTATCAGAATTAATCTAAGTAAATAATGTGTTAAGTATGATAATAGATAATTAATTTTTTCTTTGTATATCAGCTGGCAGTAATCAGGGACAGATTAAATAGTATTTGTTTTAATTCTCATGAAATATAAATCAAAGAAAATAAGTTAATATAGCACTTTCTTAATGCTTTATTTAATGAATGAAAATGTATGATAATTTACATAATTACATGTTATTTAAATTTAATACAAGTTCTAAAAATGTTATTAAAAATTAATTTTTTTCTTTTGCATTATAAAAAAAATAGTTATCATCAATAAATACAGTACAGTCCTGGAAACTCAACATTTCATTAAAAAAAACTCATCATGTTGTTCAAAATAAATACATCCAATCTAATTTTTATCTTAACACTAAGATCATTTAAGTTATTATTCTTCACTGGTAGCACTAAACAATAGCATCAAGTCCATGTGTTAACAGAGAATATAACACTTTTCCCAAGGTGTCGCTGCAAAACGCCATCACATGAATGTTACCAACTTGAAAATTGCAACTGAATGATCAATATTTTTTTAAATTAAAATTTAATTACAAATAGAAATACTCTATCTTGGTACATAGTTAATACATATATTAATTTGCACATTTAATACCTTTATGAAAATTCTGCTATTTAAACTAGTATCATTGCTATGCTGATGTACATTTCATAAATTTGTTAATTCAGCATAAGTTTTCATATCTTTTATAGTACAGTAATTATTTTATGTTAGATAGTATGTAGATTTTCTTTGGCTCTGAATGCGTTAAAAGATTTTTAATAGGTTAATTTATAGCAATGTATTATGAGTCGTGAACAACCCATCGAGAATCCATAACACTCTTCATTTTCGGTAACTCGTCACTTTCTCAGTCCACATTAAGTCGAGTTTACAGGACTCTACCATAATATGTATACTAAGTTATTACAATAACATTATTATTTATAAAAAGGATATATGATAAACTATAAAACAAATAATTAAACTCTAAATGGTTGAAATAAAAACATCATATATATATGCAAAAACAAACTAGTTTTTGTCTTTAATTTTCCTATGATTACAATACTATTTTTCATATGGCAGTGAACTTATTTCACAATCATCTTAACTTGGGATATTGCAAAAAAGCTAGCAACCACAAACTGTAGATTAACAATTATTAATTACAAATTAATGAATTCACAAAATAAATATATAAGGATTTTCCCAAAAATTCAGGATAATGTTGTAATTGTATTTATTGAATCAGTATTTAAACAAATACATCTCTCAATCAAAACACAGTGCACTCCCACTAATCCAAACCTGCTTTAATCTGAATCAATTTTATTACTTTTTTTTTCCACTATTTTGCCAAGTTAATAAATTTTGTTTGATTTTGAGTTATGTTTAATTAGTAAAATACTTACTATGAATGAAATATACAGTACAACATTTTAAATAAAACAATCAAACTTATTTAAAAAAAAAAGCATTAAATTTGTTTTTGTAATATTTTTTTAGTTTTAAACAAAACAATAAAAACTATTTCTAGTAGTTGCAACACAGCATGTGAACAATAAAATTTTTTGCATTCTGATTTCTTCATTTTTGCATTTTTAAAAAAATGGTATTTACTACAAATTTTAAAACACACTGTACATGGTACATAAATTAAAATTCCTTAAAGTTTTATATGTATAATAATTATAAATTTATTTATTTGTGGTTCTTTTTTTTATATTCCTTTCTTTATATATAACCCTGCTAAATCCAGGTCTCTTCAATTCTAACAACTCCTTACAATAATTAGTTCAGATTGGCAAAAGTATAGTAGATTTTCAAACAGTTATAAGAAAACTTCAGTTTTTTGTTTTTTTATTTTTCATTCTATGGGCACTAAGAGAGCCTTTCTTCTAAACCCACAATGGAGAGACCCAGTAGTAAAGGATGGGAACCCAACACATCTGGAACTTATCATTCCCAAAAAAATTCCTGGGATTGATTACCCAAATTAGATCCTGGGTCCCCAGAGCAGAAGACTGATGCCTTAAATGCCTCAGCCATCTAGCCATCAGAAAATTCAGTCAAAAGAATCTACTAACTGAATTAAAGGTGCAGTAATTTTATTCATTAATTTTTGTAATTTGAATATATTAAAAGAAAAACAATGTGAACTTCAGAAATATAATTATCTATCTTTTAGCAGCCTAAAGAAAAAATTCCTGAGATGATTGAAGAACTATAAAATAACTGTAATGCTAGATACAGATAATAAGTTATCCTGAAAAGTGAAATAACCTATAAATTATGAAAAAAGTTGCAGCTTATGTAAGGATATAATGGATAAAATTCTTCAAAATCACCATGTGAGAGAAACCTCACATTGTGTCACCCTTATTGGTTTTGGGATGCTTTATGACTAATTTAAACTATGCTGATATCTTTCATAGGACCTGACATAGGATTTATCCCCACATGAAGAGGAGTTGGGGATACATTATTTCCAAACCAATGAATAGTCCACTACTACCTATATGCCAGTGCAATTGTATTTAGTTATCCTTCCTGATGTAACCCAAAGTTGGCTAATGCACAGACTCATCATACCTTGTAGATTAAGTGATGAAATTGAGTCAGAGATCAAGTTCAAAAGTATATGCTTTACTAGTATTGGAAATGAATATATTCAGTTATTACATAGCAGATATAAGATACAGTCTATTGCAATGTTTGTGTCTTCATCCTGTATGCATGGGGTCACAAAGTTCTGCAAACATTTTGAAACAATATGATAGAAAAGGTAATGGACCTAAGACAACACAATTTACAGCAATAAAACAACAACTCAAATAGTTTTTGAGGTTAAGTAACCACAAGACAATCCAAAATGATGACATTACAGGAAAAGGCAGTGTAAGATATGGCTGTCCACGACAAAATCAGTGACTGTCATCCAGAAATAATACAAGACAGAATGTGGAAAAAATGATCCTTCACACATTACCTCCATTAAGAAATGTGTGTGAAATTTTAAAAAGACAGACAGTAGGCCACAGTGAGGCAGTCAGTAACAAAACCTATGTTGTTTGAGACTGTAGAGTAAGTGCATGAAGCCTACCAATGCAGCCCTGGGAAAATCAAGTTGATATGCATCATTAGAATCGCATATTTCAAAAGCAACTGTACTGAAAATTCTGTACAAACAACTGAAGTTGCATGCATACAAATACAAATTTTCCAGGCCATTCAGCCAAATGATAAACCATGATGAAGTGAATTTGCACACTTCATGCTTTCATGTACTGATGAGGATAATCAATACCTAACTACACTACAGCTTGTTTCTCAGCCATTTAGATGAAAGACTGCTTCATTAAAGTTAATCAACACAGCATTTGAATAGAGGATCTAAAAATTCTTTCATGGTACTGTATATTAACACATTTATGAGTCCAAAGGTAAATGTTTGATGTGGATTGCTTCACAACAAAATCATTAACTTTATTTTCATAAAAACAGCCAATGAAAATGTTTATTTGGATTTAATGGACTTTCACAAATTCAGGAATAGCAACTTCATGTCATATTACAACATGATGGTGCCCCCCCTCATTGGGATTTAGATATTCATGCCAACTGGAATAAAGTTTTCCCAAACAGATGGACATTTATCCAGGAAAAACATCCCATAGCTAGGCCTATTCCATGGGCACCCCAATAACTGAAAATTACACCTCTGCATCTTTTTTTTGTGAGGTTATGTTAAAGATTTTGTCTACACAACACTAACCCCCAATTTAGTTATTCTGAAAGAAGAAAACATTGATGATGTTATTCTATCAGTACAGACATACTCAATAACAAAGATTGAATCAACATGCAAATTCTACTGCCACAGATTGTATCATTTTGGATCAATTACTTTTTCTGTTATATTGTTTCAAAATATGTACAAGATTAAAAAAGGCACACTAATACAGTAAAATCTAGCTTTTTTGATATCAAATAATTCGAAGTATTCAAAGTTGAGTCTAGTCCCTGGCCAAGAGAATAGGATTTTGAATATATTTTAGTTCAGATAATTTGAAATATGTATACAATGAAACTCAAAGTCATTATTTAGTCCTGTGACCTGCAAAAATATTGTTTAATTCAAAATCTTCCATCATATTACATGTTTATAAGAAACTTTCCATGCCCAAGTGGCAGTTTTGGTTTCACCAATTATACATTGATTTATTAGACATCCATTCAAGGTCATTCAGACATTGTACATGTTGCCAACAAAGAAAAAATGTCTTAATTTTTTATAGAAGAAATCTGTTTAGCATTTAATTATTTTGGACATTTTTCCAAAAATTCCAAAGTCCATTAAATACACATGCATATTCATGACAGAATATGTACTGTACTTATAGATTTAGCCATTAATACAGCTTGTTTTCATCAGATCAAATGATTTTTGTAATTTTGAACTCAAGATGAAATTTATAGTAATTTTTATTGAATCACTTAAGCTTCTTTTGCATGTTATTGAAAATAACATGAAAACATACATTGAAAATAACAATACATTGAAAATAACATGGTCTTGCTTTGAATCTAAGTTGGTTATGTTTTCATTAAATACATGCCAACTGTCAGTAATTTACTCTATTTCAAAAACTAAGTTATAACTCATACATAAATGAATGGGTAAAATTATATAAGATAATGTCATAATTTTATTCAAGCATAACAAAACCTTCAAATTATCTGAAATTTTTTCCAAATCAAAGTTGTATTTTTTTGGTCCCTCAAGTTTCAAAATATTGAGGTTTTACTGTACCTTTTTTAACTTTGAAAACTGAGCAACTTTAGAAAATCAATACATTGATTTTGTAAACTTGTAGTGCAGTTGCAAATTAGTATTATAAGCTAGCTGAAATGAATTATACTTTGATATGCTTTTAATGAAAATTATTAATAAATATAACTTTACAAAAACTTCATATTTAAATTCTGTTATTTTATCAAAAATATTTTAAAACTATCTGTCAAAAAAAATTCTAATGCAATGAATTGATAATAAATCTAAAAATCATTTCTATTGAAATTTTTTGTACTTAAATTTGTATGAATGGTGCTATATTTGTTTTTTTTAAAATAATTGCATTAATTAATTCTTAAACATTTTAAAATATTGTGACAGTTCTACAAATAAAATATTTAAAAAAAGCATTGACAAACTTAAATAATACAGTAGTGTTACTTAACATGCATAACAAACATGCAAACTTTATCATAATTTATATCAATTCTTGTTTAACAAGTTAATATATTCATAAATTTATTTTCAGCTGTCTGTAATGCTTACTCCACACACATTATGCTTTCTACTACCAAAGTAACAAGCAATGTGCAGCCAATTAATTATTATTTCATATTTCATCCATCTCAATACTAAAAGAAAGTAGATCACAGACATAAATCCTAAAAAAAAATAATGGAAATTATAGCATTTGAACATTCTCAATATTTTGCAAAAATTAATGCACTTTCAATTATTATGCATGATAACAAAATAAATCAAACATCTCTGATATTGGCACATATACAAACAAGTTCTAATATATTATTTAATCAATAGTTTTAATACATATATATTTTTAATTTTATTAAATCTGTATCTAGATTAGGATTGAATTTGAATATTTTTTTCATTAATAAGCTTCATTCTGTTGAACTTCAATTTCTGAGGTATTTCAAACAGAACATTTTGAAAAGTCAACTTGCTTAAAACTATTCTTAAAAACAAAAAAAAATATATATATATATAAAAAATCAACTTTTAAACTGTTATTAGTAATTTTCATATTAACTACTCAGTTTTTGAAATACAATCCACAATAATTGCTTTATCAGAATCCAGTATTAAGATAAACAGATCACAATCAAAAGCCCAACTGTATAAATATATAAAATATTAAATGTATAGAACCAATAATTAATGATTGCATTCTTAATTTGGATTTAAAATGTTATTAGGTTAATGTGCCTAGGTATACAAAATGGCGGCGCTTCCGGTAACCTCGATGGCAAGTGTTTTTAGAAAAGAAATGTAGATGGCGCTGATAGTAATGATGCCTTCGTATGCAAATATCCATCAAAAAATTCCGTTCGGGAAACATGAGGAATAATGTGAATTTCGAATTTTGGTTACGATGTAGACGGATTATGTACAGTATGTTGTTAATTTTTTAAAAGTGTGTGTTTTTTTCAAAGTTTGTACAATTTACTTGAAGTCTAAAGTTATCGAGGAGGAAAGTTTGTCAATGGTAATTAACATGATAAATGTGTCATTAATGTCATAAAAGTGTATTAAAGGTGTGTTAACATTGTGTGAGGTAAAAATCTTTGTAAAGGGTTTATATGTGGTTCAAATTTGCGTTTAAAGTGTGCAAATGTGAGATAAATGTGTTTAAACGTGGTTTAAATGTGCATTTATAGTGTGCAAATGTGTGTTCAACGTGTTAAATTTGTCATAACCAAGGATATGTAATAGTGATTTCCGACACGAAAGACAACGTGAATGACACATGGAAGGCTAGGTGGCCGTGGATCGCAGGTGCTAACCTCTATGGAGACGCTGCCTATTGTAGATGAAAAGTCGAGAGATATGAATCGTAAGACTGCAGTTTTTAAGAGGAGTAAAATTTATGTACAACTAGCAGACCCGGCCACGCGTTGCTGTGGCTCAAAATGTATCTATTATAAATGTATAACGCCTCCCCGTGGGGGGAATTTCAAAAAATCCCTTCTTAGTGTACATTCTCTTGACGTACCCTATTAAAACGCAATCAAACACGCATCTAAAATAGTATAATAAAAGTCGAGTTCTTCACAGTAAGCCTTAATCCTGTCCCTCTCCCCCGCAAGGAAATATCGAAAAATCCATTTTTAGTGTATATTCTGTTGACGTAACCTATTAAAGCGCAATTAAAAACGCAAAAAACCGCATGTAAAATAGTATAAATAGAAGCCGAGTTTTTCACGGTAAGCCTTAATCCTGTCCCTTTCCCCGCTGGGGAATATCGAAAAATCCCTTTTTAGTGTATATTCCGTTGACGTAACCTATTAAAAACGCAAAAACCGCAGCAAAATAGAAGCCGAGTTCTTCACAGTAAGCCTTAATCCTGTCCCTCTCCTCCCCAGTGGGGGGAATTTCGACATGTATATTATATAAAAACACGTGTGTATTCGAATGCAACGTGGTGTCAAAATTTCAAAGGAATCGGTAGGAACAAACAAACGTTATATTTTATTTATATAGATAGATAGAAAATGATCTGCTTTAGTCCATTCTCACAGAAAAGCAAACTTAAGTCGTCGGAAGTTAGCGCCATCTGTTGGACATGAAAGGCTTAATCCATATATAAATATATTTTTGAAAGGGGGGAAATGGTGGTCTTCACATATGCCACAAACCTTCGCGGGAGTGTATTAAACAACTTCCCGAAGTTTCATGGCAATCGGATAAATGGTGTGGTAATGCATGAAGGACAGACAGACACACAGACACACACACAGACAGACATACATTCGTTTTTATATATATGTACAATACAGGTAAATTTTGTTCGAACCACTGATGTATAGAATCTCATAATTCACTTCGTCCATGCATCAATTGAATTTATAGGTAGTATGATGACTTTTTTATTTTTCATTTCTGGTCCAAGAGTAGGAAAAGTAACCAAAAGCAGGGAAAAAAGTAAGTAGCAAATTTACGTTTTAAAAATGTTTTAGTTTTAAAAAAGATTAAATATAGGCGCGTTTATGTTATTGTCGACGGTCGCCATCTTGTTTGCACATTTGCATGTGCAAACAAGATGGCGACCGGAAGTGCCACCTAGGCTCACATTAACCTGTTATTAAAGTATGTAATTCAATAGTTCTTGTGAAAATCTATTGTCTAAACAGGTTATCTGAATCATTCAATTTGTTCTGAGTTGATCTTTTGATTCTAATACTTCTACATGAAATGCTAATAATTGTTCCACATGGAGCTGTTCTATATTTGAATCATTATATGAATATTTTGATCAGACACACAAGGATTTTACTACATTATTTTAGTAAATCAGAAAAACAGATTGTAAAGGAACATATACAGATTCAACTTTCTTCTTCAGTTTGTTAATAATGTGATCCTGCTTAGATATATCTTTTCACTTACTAAATGCTTCACTATGATTTACTAGATACAAGGGAGAAGAAATGTAAATGATTGAAATAGATCATCTCTCTCAATTTTATTAAATTTATGGCTTCTCATTTTACAATTTAAATTTATTTTAATAATTTTTTATTATACACAATATAATTTCCATTCAGAGATCAATTAAAATTTTCTTCTCTCATTCATTTAACATAAAATATTCTTAATTTGTATTAAACTATGAAGCTATATAATTATTTCTTTTTAAAAATTTATTATAAATATTTTTACATTAGATGATGATAATATGAATTGTGATTTAGACTTGTTCTCATATGCAAATTTGTGACTTCAGAAGCAAGATATGATGCTATGTCTTAATTGTTAAAAGTATGTTATTTCAGTTATTTTCTTAAATTTAATGTTAAAGAGGGTTTACTGTAACATTTCAAAACTTTCACTCACAGAACAGTTCAGATTCTTGAGCAATAAAGTGAGGGGGGGGAACAAATGAAAATAACTTTCAATGAAAGGATTTATTTGAAACTAGAAATTATGGAACAATCTCACCTTTCAATCATTATAAAAAACAAAACTTTAATTAAACTATATAACTTTTGTATCATATTATCTAGAAAGAACAATATACAGAACAGTCTTTAAATTTTACAATTCTAAAAAATGAAGAAAAAATAAAACATATACAATTTATTTTATAGTTCTCTATAAATTCAAGCTAAGATTGAAAAAATAAATAAATAAATAACAACAACAAAATCAGTACTGTTTACATAAAGTATGATATTGTTTAATCTAATTTACAAAGCATAAAAAAAAGAATCAGTGAAAACATCGATTATTATTAAAAAAGAAAAAAATTCACACACACATAATATAATATATATATATATATATACATACATACACACACATACCAGAAATGAGTTGGCTTTTCAAAATTTAGTTACCTCATGTTTGTCTATCTTAATTGAGAAACTAAATCTAACTTCTACTAATTCATCCAACCCTAATCAACAGAAAATTTATTAGAACAATTAAAACAGTCTTACCTGTTGAAGACTAGCACTATAATAATCAATATTTGTAATATTTTGTTGAGAAGGTATTTCAGTAGTATTTGTTTCTACAGAATCAACTAATGGTGACTTTTCTTCAATATTTGGTTTTTCTGGATTCCATTGTGAATAATTAATTTGGTATTGTTGTTCACTATTTATTTGATGGGCATTATAATCTACAATGTAGAATAAATCATCAGAAAATCTAGAATTATTATTTATTTTAAAAATCAATCATTCTTAAGCAGGTATTTTACAGTTAAATTACATTACATATAAACTCTTTTTCAATTGAGTACTTTACTGAATAAGTTTCTAATATAATATTAAAAAATTATATACGAATATTGTTATATATTTTGGAAACCAACAGGATTTAATTATGTGTAGAGAATAAAACCATATATGACATGGCTATTTTTCAGATTTGATAACCTATATCATATAACACTGCATATACAATATCATCTAGAGCAACAGTTGGCAATTGGTGGTCTGCGAGAAAATTTGGATAGTCCGTGGAGAAATTTGGACATTGTTCAACTGAAGGTTACGCAAAGTATTAAGAAAAAAATGAAAAATGCTTTGTTACTTTTTCACTTATTGGGGGCTTTTTATTCGAATCTAAAACCAAATACAAAGCGACTGCTATCAATAAATAATGAACAATAAACAATATTATGAGTGCAATTGTCCTTCGTGGAAAAGGGCTAAGAATCCATAAACTTGTTTCAAACAAGTAGCAATGAACTTTAGGCTTGCATTAATTTGTTATAATTAAACATGCAAGTTTCATATTAATACAGTAAAATTTAACTTTTATGATCATTATTATACTACAGACTTTGTATCACTTAAAAAATTTCACAATAGTGGTCTGTGGGAATCAAAATTGTAAGTTTAGTGATCCATGAGGTCAGAAAGGTTGCCGACCACTGACCTAGAGCAATAAGTTTACAAGAAATAACTATTAGTTTCAGAAATATGCAAATTTAATACTATAAAACATTTTCAAAATTATTGTATTTAGCTTACAGGAAAAAAATGATAATTATATAAGTATTGTAAAACTAAGTATTTAAAATATTTGACTTAAGAAACTTAAAATTTTATTCTTAGCAAGAAAAATAATAATTTCACCAATAAAATAATTATCTAAAAAATTCACAGTGTGATGCAATTCTTGTATCCTCCCCTATCCTCACACAATCTTTTAATTTATTTTAAGCATTACCTGCTATAACTTCTCATTATTTTTACTAATCTAAAACTGTAGATCATTCTATTATACTCTTTAATGCTAGTATCAAAAAGCATGAATCTTAATGCCAACTTAGCTAAAGTTTCACTTTTGTCCAAATTCAATAAAATAACTTAAGAATTCTTTTAATTATAATTAGAAAAAAAAATTTATTATTTCTTAATTTGAAATAAATTATCGTTCCTCTTAAAATAATTTATTTTCTTGTTCTTTTTGATATCATAATCAAAAACTCATACTGAAGAATTACAAATGAATAATGGTCACTTTTAAATGTTATGATTATACATCATATAGTTGTATTGATAGATTTTAATAAGCTTAACAAAAATACTATCTAATAAATAAAAACTTTGGAAGTGTCAAAACCATACTTTCTATTTTCACAATTTGCTACAACTTTTCTAAGGAAACTTAAAAGTATCTATCTCTACACAATATTTTTGATCTATTTTATTAAAATTTTTGCCATAACATGCATATATTAGGTAAACCGGAAAGTAATGCTGTTTCCGCACATGTCAATACTTATTTTTAATTTTTAAAAAACAACTGATTTTTATCGATTTAGCATTGAAAATTTGCCCACTAGATGGCAAAAGGTTGTTGATAATGAGGGTGATTACATCATTGATTAAAAAGGATAACAAGTTAAAAATTTATTTGTTTGATTTTAATGTAAAAAAACGACATTACTTTCTGGTCGCCCTAATATATGACTACTTATTAATATAATAGTCTTTGTCATAATTTTAACATATAATTAAAAAAAAAAAACTTTAAGGTCTAATTAGAACATTTGATAGACTTTCTTAGTATTATTTGTTAAAACTGTTACTAATTCTTACTCTTTTAACAAAGTTCAACTATTCAATTTCCAAAACTTATCAGGGCCGTGGAGTCGGAATTGGGAGGAATTTCTAGCCAAAAGAGTCAGTGTCAGAAAAAATGTGTTGACTCTGACTCCCGCATTTTAAATTTAGTTTAGTTTTTTTTTTTATGTAAATGAAAGAAAATTTATTATATATGATATTTATTAATTTTTTAAAATCTATTTGTATTTTGTTATAATTTATTTATTTTAAATACAAAATGCATCTATTTAATTTATTAAATATGTGCTATTGTTTGTAGTATTTGTGTTTAGTAGTTAAATTATTTTGACCCAATTAAATTTGAATATTTTTGAATCATTCCTTTATTATCCCTGCTCTAAATAAGTACTCTATTTTTCTGAATGAGCCAGACTAATTGATCAGAGTATATATTTTTCTTTTCTGAACAAAGAACTGAAATAGCTAGTTTACACACTTTTTAGTTGGACAAACTCTTCTGGAAGAACGAAATTGAAGTGCAAATGCTGTCGAATATATGTAGATGTAGAATTTTATCGTCCCCTTTCTTCTCATTAAATATTTGTTAAAAATAAATTTTTTTTTATACAAATAATTAATGTAAGTTAAATATTAAAAATTACTAACTATAAAAGTATTTGGGTAAATGCTTGGGGCTCCTTTCAGAGTAGGATACCCCCTATGAGTGCCTCTGCCTCTCATAAAATGACTTGGTATTTAATTTTGCCAGAGTCAGGAGTCAGAGTCGGCCTACTAAAATTATCAGGAGTCGAGTGTTCTTTTTTTACCGACTCTACAGCCTGCTTGTTACACAGTAAACCCCTACTAACTTGGACTAATAGGAAGGGAAAGTTGTTTTGAGTTTATGAAAATCCAAGTTAGTGAAGTGTCTTTTCCAACAACATGAATAAACAATAGAGTAATTTATTATGATCAGCTCTACACAAATTTTACTGAGTTGAGGTTATACTACTAAATTTATTATTACAGGAAATGATCTAAAAAATTTCATGACAGTACAAAATAGGGCCATGTACAGTCTTTAGTAACTTACTGACTACAGTAACATAATGCACAGAATCATAAAGACTTCTGGATATTGAAAACAATATACAGAAGTTTTCTCAACAAAATTTCTTATTTTTCTATTGTTGATAAATTTTAAATTACTATTTTTAAAAAATTTGTTCAATTTATATGAAGTCTGAATTATTGAGAGTATTTGCTGTATTATTAAAACTATCTTACCCTGAATATTAGTAGAAGTCTGAAGTTCAAATTGATTATTTTCATTTCTCCACATCTGATACTGTTGTTGTGAAAAATTTTGAGTTTCAGAGAATGGACTAGAAATTTGTTCTACTTCTATTTACAAAAAAAAAAAAAAACAAATTTATATAAGTATTATTTTCTAACTAAGTTATTAGTGTGTTTTATTAACTTAAAAGCTTATAAAGTTAATAATACACTAACCTGAATTATTCTTTACAAATTGAGATGTATCAATTGATGAATCAACAACATTTGAAATGTTATCAGCATTGTTCACATTAGAATTTAATGAATAATCATCCTATAATGTTAAAATTCTTGGTGTTATAAAAACAACAAATAATAATAATAATAATAATAATAATTTTTTTTTAGAAAATACTCACTGTATAACTACATAACTTCTTTAAATTAATTAACCAAATTGGATCACCTAGTTCTTCTAATTCACCTTGACCTTGGGTGAAGTGAGGATCATGATATTTTAATTTATCAGCTAACTGGAAAATAATTTTAGGTATTAAAATAAAATTTTTTTAAAAAAGTACATTAAAAGATTTCAAATGCATGGTTTAAATCTAGTCTGTAGTTTTACAGAAATATTTGAACAGACATGACAAATGTTATAATTGAACTTGTTTATAATTTATTTATTTATATTTTTTAGATACATACATTAAAATTATAACAATATTTATGTCACATCTGTTTGATTTTCTGTAAAAACTACATGCTAAGATTTCACATTTGCTATGAACTGCACATTTGAAATCTTTTAACATACTTTTTAAAAATTCAAATGTTATATATGCTCAATCTGAAGATAACATTTTGAAACATTGAAAGTACTTGTTTCATTTAAAACTTTTCAAACTAAACAACTTTAATGCCAAAAGACAGTTTGGTTTATTCTTAATTGTATTTTTAAAAACAGTTACTTGTATTTAAATATTTGGTACACACTGTAAGGAATAGCATTATACAAAGTTGTTACTTTGTTAATGCCTGGAGACATTATGTTATATTTTGATTCCTATGGAATTATGGATGATAAAATAGACATTTAGATGAAAGTGTTTTTGTTTCTTGTCATTAGCTCAAGTTCATGAAAGAAAGCTTACATAATGCAGATGACAGGACTGGAAAACAATAATATATAGTAAGTAAATAAATCTGATACATTTTTCTCAAACTATTGGGTTGTTTGGAAAGTAATTTTGTTTTTATATCACCAGAGGAATTAGTTGTATTTTTACCTGTCAATTTCACTTTAAACCATATTGTTATAATATATATTGACAACTGACATTTTAAGGCTTACTTGTAAAAAATTGTTTATATCTGTACAATTGATTTTTTTTTGGTGTCCCATCAAATGTGGAGAATCAAAAGTAGCATTTTCAGCATATTATGCTTTTTTATTAACAAAAAAATAAAAATGCTATTCAAGCAAGAAAAAATTGTGTGATGTATATGTGGAAGATGTGTTGACAGAACAACAGTGCCAAAACTGGTTCACAAAATTTCATTTTTGCAATTTCAATATTGAAGATGCACCATGTTCTAGAAGGCCAGTTGAAGCTGAAGAAGACAAAATGAAGATATTGATTAAAGCAAACCGCCGAATAACAACACGAGAAATTGCTAAGAGATTAAATTTGTCAAATTCAACTGTTTATGATCACTTGAAACAACTTAGTTTCATTTCAAAGCTCAATATATGGGTTCCACATGTTCTTAAAGAAAGAGATGCTCTCTTTAGTGGGTTTTAAGGAAATTCTTTTTTCAAGCTTCTACCAGACAATTCCACAATTGATTTGGAAGTGTAATGCTGTCAATTGGGTAAATTGAGTGATACCATCAAACAGAAAAGTTTGTACAGCTGGATGGGATGTGCTATCATCACACCCACCATATTTGCTAGATTTGGCACTCTCTGATCATTACTTGTTTTGGTCTTTACAAAACTTTTTAAATGGTAAAACATTTACTTTAAATTAGGATGTCAAAAATCATTTGGATCAGTTTTTTGTAAGCAAAGATCAAAACTTTTATGAATGTGGAGTCATGCTACTACCAGAAAGATGGCAACAGGTATTTGACCAAAATGGTCAATATATAATTCAATAAAATATTTATATATTATAATTGTTTTTTTTTTGTGAAATAAAAATAAAGAAATTACTTTCCAAACATCCCAATATTTTAATTAACATTGGTAATGATGGTTAAATATTTATGTTCATTATAATATAAAAAAAAATTAACAAAATATCACCCAAGGAAGTAAATTTGGACACATTACAGAAAATTCTCTAATTTCAATTTCTTCCTATAATAAACCTCTCTCTATATTGAACAACTGACAATCCCCAGCAAATGCAGTATATAAACATATGGAAATTAAAATGCCAGATAATGAACAACTTCCAAAATAGTCTGGTAAAATGCCCTTTATTTTAAATTCCTGCCATTTATGTTACAGCACACTATATCAAAATATTTGTTTGAGAAGAAGTTGAGGATGCTAGCTCCAACTATGAGCATTATTATCTTTAATAATTATGGATAGTTTTAAATAGACGCAAGACAGAGTTGCCAAATCCTGCAATCTGCTGCTAACTGGGGTAATTTTGAAGAAATTTGTAGTTTTATGTCAATGTCACAACTTATTGTGCTTATTAAAAATATTTATTTCTTATCTACATAATTCTGACATTAGGTGTACTTTTAATTAACAGGTGTTGTTAACCTGTTAATTAAAAGTACACCTAAAAAATTGTTGCAACATAACAGTATTTTTTTTTTTTTTGGCAATGTTTTGATAAGCACTTGTATAAACCTCAATTGGCAACACCACCACAAGTATGAAAAATTTGGCACCTTTATAAACAGTTTACAGTAGAAGTGTAAAGAAATTAAACAAGTGTCATATGTTTTTAATTTAGCCTACATTCTATTAGGAAACTTTATTTCTAAATGCATTTTATATTTTCAAAGTCATAACTGAACATTTGTTATTTTCCATATATAAGATTCTTCTTACATTGGTTTTTTTCAAATCTGTTAATTCGAAAATTTGCATTATCATCAGACAAAACACTGGAAAATTGAAACCTAGAAATTTGAAATTTAGAAAGCAAGTGGTTGCCTTAGTTGGATAACATCTAGTTAAAGAATGAGCAATTACTTATTGTGACAGTCACAATGCTGACTTCAATTTTTAATCACATTTTTAATGTATTTAATTTAAAATATATGCTCTCCACTTCAAATTAATAGTAGCTTGCCCCTGTATATCATTCTTTTCCTTTAAGATTAGAGTTGTGCCAGTCATCTATCTATCTAGCATACTACGGGAAAAATTTTTGAATTGAAATAACATGACTTTCAATTTTTATCGGAAGTTCTTATATACTTAATTGAGCCCTCCTGCCCAAAGGTTTCCATATCTGATCTCATCTTTTGTCTATCTAATTACATTCTCGAGATTAAGGAAAGACAAGACAGACAAATGGACAAACAACAGCAGGAATTTATAGGGCTATAATTTTCTCAAATTGCAGTCCAATAAGAATGTTTTCCAAGTCAAGTGTCTAGACCAGGGTTAGCCAACCCTTTTTACTAATGGACCAAATTAGAAATTTACATATATTCAGAGGGCCACAAAGGTACAGTACCTTATATAAATAGATTCTTTTTAAAAAGTTCAAAATGTGAATATCAAATTTTAATAACAAATATATAGAATTACAAAAAAATACTGTATTATTTATTGACAGTATAAAAAGAAATTATATTCACAAAATAAAAATACAGTAGAGCGTCAATAAGTGGAACCAATTGGGGACTGGGGTCCTTCCAGTTAATGATTTGTTCCAGTTTCCAACTTTGTACGAAAAAATACATTAACCTGTCCAATGTTCAAATTTTTCTCCGTTGCGTATCGCTTCGTGTTGAATTTTTCTCTGTTGCGTGTCGCTTCGTGTTGAATTTTCGTCGATTTTAAGCCTAACGAAAATTTTTATAATAATCATCGAGGCTATCATATCGTTAAAAATTATTTCTGCATTTTGTACAAACAAAATAAATATATTAAAGAATATAAAAAACATGAAAATTATACTTTAGAAGTAAATTTAGTATCAAAAACATTCGATTCAGCACGACACAGTCCGACTGAAAATCGTTCCACTTTCCGGCCATTCCACTTACCGACGTTCCACTTATCGACGCTCTACTGTAAATTCAATGCAATTTTTGACATTGCCTTCCTTTTATAGTATCGTTTCATATCAAAATGACATGAAAGTGTATCCAGTTAAATGAGAATAATTTTTACAACATACTTTACCAAAATAAATGAAAATATGCCTTAAAAAATTTAGTGTGCAGTGGGCCGCACAAAAATATTAAGTGGGCCACAGTTGTACAGGTTAAACATTCCTGGTCTAGACAATAACAACGAAAGATCAGTACAATAAGATACATATAATATTGAACAATCAGACAAGAAGCAGTTTCAGACGGACAGGAAATATTTTGACGATGAGTATAACAAAGTTACAACTGACAATAATGCGCAAATGCAATATTATGCTTTGAATAATCATAATGAATCTGTTAGTAAACAGTTTGTATCTGTAAGATGATAGAACTCATACAACAGGCATAGGAAATATGACAATTAATATATTAATTATAATAATTTCAACTTACTAGAACAAAGCATTCAACAAAAAATTTATTTATCACGCATGATGCATTAATATAAACATTTCATGGTTTATCATAAAATATTAGACAGTTTCTCTAAATGCTTGATCAAATCATCATTCAGTCTAATTGGAATGAAGCTACCACTTGTCTTAACTATAAAACTAAATGGTGTGGTGTATGAATGCAGCTATTTCCGTAAAATAGCATATTTTATTTGAAACACATGAAACGATTTTCAAATAAAATATGCTATTGTTTAATTGCAAATTACTACTTTCTGAGTGAATCAAAAACCTTAATTCTGAAAGATATTCCTCTCAGCTTAAAGTTCAGTGATGAAAATGTAATTAATTACATTATTGATGGTCTGATTAGTGAATCATTGAAAATTTTATTGCATGGAGAACAGTTTGAATCAACCTTAAATACAGAATGACTTTGTTGAAGTCATTCTGTATTTAAGCTTGATAGTATATGCAATCATTTGACATTATTTGTATTTTGAAATCATATATATATGTATGTATGTATGTGTCTTAATGTCTCAAATATTCAACATTTTGTTGAAATTTCAAAAAACAGATTTACTAAATTCAATATTTAATAATTTCTTTTTTAGTGTAAATTTTATCAAAATTAGTTTGTGATTATTTTTATTATATAGTATATTAAATGTAATTATGATTATTTTCTCATTCTTAACAGATTTTTATTGAGGCTAATGATATCAGAATGAATCAAAAGTTTCTGGATACTAACAACACTTTTCTGAAAAAGTTCTCTAGCAACTGGCAAAATTGCTGTGAATGCAAATGAGCTGGTATTTGCATCACCATCAAAACATGTACTATTGTTTTATAGAGCTGATAAGTTCATTCCTTTGGTGAATTTTATTTTCCACAACAAAAAATGACTGACAAAAACTCATCATATTCAAGGCACGTTGTATCATTACTGGAGACAATGGTTCAGTGCAAGAGTAGCAGCAGAAAAGATTTGCAAAATTAAAAGCCCAGGCCTGACAAACAAGACAACTGCAGCTGAATGGTTCTACCACTTCAATTCTGGGAATACAAGCCTCGTAGACAAGCCTTGGTCTAGACAACTACTGGTGGAACTGGATAATCCAGTACATTGGAAACAGGGTTCCTAATGACTGGGCTGTGGATGGAAACCGCTATGCTGAGCAACTGGGAAGAATGTTCGAAGTCCTGCACACTCATTATCCAACATTGCTTAATTGAAAGCGCACACCACACACTGCTATAGCACAATAATGTTCTGGGACACCATTTCAGTATGGTCCAATATAAGTTAGAAGAGCTGAAGGGGATCAAAGTTTTGTCTTACCCATCATACAATTCTAACTTTGCTCCAGATTTTCACCTCTTCCAATTGTTGGCACATTTTTTGCAAGGACATTCCTTCAATGCAGTGCATGATGTCAAAAACAGAGTTCATGAGTTTTGGCATTGAAACCAGCCAAGTGGTATTGCTGGTGGAATCCGCCAGTTTGCAAAAAAGATGGGTCAAGATCATTGCAAACAATCACCTTTATTTCAAGGAAAGACAGTCTCTGCATTTTAATATCAATAACGTTTTGTATCTTGCATCTGTCTCTGAAAACTTTTGAATCAACATGATATTTATAATAAAATTTCTATGATTTAAACAAAAAAATATTTGTGTAATTTAGCTTAAGAAGTTTAACTATAAAAACTGATGAAAACACCCAACATTGCTCATAAAAGATTTCTAAAGATGAGATAAAATAATTTTATGGCAAAGAAAGTAATATTAAAATAATACAAAATTCTAAAACAATATTGTATTGATGACACTATAAATTTCTGTTTAATGTCTATATCCAGTCTGGAAAATTTTTTGTAATAAAATATACCAAATTATTTATATGTTAAACCTAATATTTATTTAAAATAAAGAAAATTAGAATTTGGATTTAAATTATCCTTTCAAATCAGAATCAAGCATTATATTTATTATATCAGTATTTCCCAACATGAGATATCCAAAGTGCTTTCAGAAGGTACCTAACAGAAAAACTAGTTGCTACCACACAATAATTTTAAATTGGCCGTTTTAAAATTTAAAAGACGTTTATACTTGGGTCTGGAAGATATTGAATCACTTAGACCATAAAAGTGCTAACTTTAAGGTTTGTAAAAAAAAGTTTAAAGTATTTTATACATTTCTGAAGGTCCAAGTTCAGTTATTTTAATCTTAATCTTTGCTTTCTATTAATAAACTTTGTGTCTATATTACTAAAATGAAGGTCACAGTATTTTAAATTGCAAATTAATGATTAAAAATCAAAGATTATGGAGCAACTGTTGAAAACTATTTGGCAACGTTATTAAACTGTTTTCAGTTTAGAGATATCTAGGAGTATGTGAAATTATCCATTTTTATAAAAGTACATGGACTAGAAAAGGCTGGGAACCACTGCATTATACAGTATAGTTTAACTGAATTTTTGAAAAGTCAATATTTATACTTTACAAATTTAAAATACACCGTTCAAATTATATTCATCTAGTACAAAGTATGATGCTTTTTAAAGAAAATCTTTTTATTTAATATCAGATATAAAAAAAAATATTTAAATATTGGATATTTCTTTTTGAATTAGTAAAATTGTTAAAATATTTATGTAAATAAAAATCTAGAAAATTTTAACAGTGTACTTACATTGTATACTTGATTTATTAAATCTAAAGATATGCATCCATTTAATTTATGAAATGTTTGTGATATCATTTCACAGTAATGAAGTGCCTGAAATTTATATATAAAATTTTAAAATATAGTCAATATCAAAATGAACTGTTTTAAAGTATCACATACCTCTTGAGGAAAGCCATATTCAACAAGTCTAGTAGCATATATAAATTTATATGCCTGTAGATAATATTAATTAATAAATTAGATTTATACAAAATAAATTATTTAAAATAGAAAGTAAATTTATGTACATACTTGTAAATGAGGAAGAACATATTCTGGATTTGCTAATGTTTGGGCATATTCATAAATTTCTGTACACTGTATAGCTTCATTAGATGCAAACTGTTGAAATGGTAATCTAAACATAAAAGAAATTATATTTCATTTTCTATAACACTATTGTGAAAATAAATATATAATGTTCAGAGTGATCACAATATTCATAGATCTGTGATAATTTTTTTACGTTTCAATAAAATTTCAGATCACTTTATTAAGTTTTTACACTTATTTTTTTTCTTTAAACTATTTATATCATATAACATTTGTAAAAAGTCAAATTTACTACACTATTAAAATATTTAAAAAATTCTTTTCATTATAAAATTAAGTAGAATGCTGAATATGGAACAATTTATAAAAATGCTATTACAATTATTAAAACAACTTTGATATTATGAAGCCATATGAAATCTAAGAAATATTCTTTTATATTAAAGTTTTATATTTCATTTGTTTTACATCATTATACACTACTGACAAAATTTAAGACCAACAAAAAAAAAAAGACATGGTAATTTAAGTTAATTACATTTAGTATGATTAGTTCAGGTTTCTACAGATGTCAACACCAACCAGACAAGAATTTAACATAAAAATTGATCAAGAAAGTGCTCTAATCATTTTTTTATTTTTAGTTGTGCTAACATTATGTCTCGTGAAAATGAACGTATCATCGTCATCAAGTTGCACAAGTTGGGAATGAAGACAGCCGACATTGTTCGCGCGACTGGTTTCCAACAGAGGACTGTCTACAGGATCGTGAAATGTTTCAAGGAGACTGGAGGGACTGTGGACCATCCTCGGAGCGGTCTTCCAACCACTGCAACCACTCTAGAGAACATCAACAAAGTGAGATGCTGGATTCGATGCAATCTGGAGGTGTCCATGCGCAAAACGGCTAAGGAAGCTCCAAATCAGTGAGGAGCAAGTTCGTAATATCATCAAGATGAAGCTGAGATTTCGCAGCTACAAGATCACCTGCGTCCATTTCTTAAATGAAGTGATAAAGGCAAAAAGGCTCGAGAAAGCTCGCCGAATGTGTCAGCTGGTCGGCGCTGGTCACTTGAACAAGGTGCTCTTCACTGACAAGTAGATTTTTACCCTCGAGCCGCTTCAAAATTGCCAAAACCATCAACAGCTGTTCAAGAAGAGTCAACAAGAAGACTGCTGCTGAAAAAACCATTGGTTACAACCATTTTTCAGCCTCAATCATGGTGTGGGCCAGCATCTGCACCACTGGGAAGATGCCACTGGTCTTCATTGAGCAGACTATCAAGATCAACGCTGCCATCTACCAGCAACGGGTCCTACACAATGTATTGGAGCCATGGGCATCACAGCACTTCAGCCCAGAAGGATTCATGCTTCAGCAAGACTGGGTACCGGCGCATTTAGCCCAATCGACAATTACTGTCTGTAAAGAGCTGTTTCTGGGCTTTTGGGGCAAAGACATTTGGCCGCCTATCTCGCTGGATCTTAATCTGCTGGACTACTCACTCAGTGTGGTCGATCCTGGGGCAAAAAATCTCGGGAATACAATATGCCACCGTGGACCTACTGAAAGCAGTGTTTACGCGTGCCTGGGATGAAATTTCAGTGGAAGAATGCATGACCATCGTTGGAACTTTTCGCAAGCAACTATGTAAATGTACTGAAGCCCAAGGAGGCAATTTTGAGCATTTGTTGTGAACTTTTTTGCTTATTGTTATTCGTTAAATAAAACTTATTGTTTGTTTAGTTTCGTGAATTTATTTATTTGTACAGTATTTTTATACTGCTGAAGTATTTCAAAAAATTGACAGGAGCTTTTCAAGCACCCTGTATGCATTCAATGATATAACAAGGGGTATGATTAGTTTTTATAAAACTTTATCTTAGTTTCTACTTCCTAAGTTATTGTTATAGTCAAATTCTCATTTTAGTAATGAGGTTATAATTTTTCAAAACACTGTATGACAGCTAATATACCTACTTAAATACTTCACAGGCTACCTTATAACTAATCAGGCATATTGAATAATTGGTTATATGTAAAATATCCTCTGATTGATTGGACATGCACATTGCATGTCATATAACCAATCAAAGATTGTGCTATCCAGTGTTGCCCATTATTTAAACAAATTGCATAATAGTAATGTCATAAAATCAGTGGCGTAGCATAGTGGGGCGGCAGGGGTGGCACTTTTAGGGGCGGCATTTTTTCACAATAAATAATAATATCTTGTAAAAATTTGAACCATTTCATTTCATATTTTTGTCGCACCTACGATTCGGACCGATTGAAATTAGCATGGAATTTTTCATTACTTATTCTGTGACGAAACTGGGGAATCCTCTTTCTTTAAATGAATGTATAATAATGACATCTTGCTCATTGTAGCGACTGACAATACTGTCTGTACTGACTTGTAGGGATTCCCCGTATTTTATTTAAGGGGGTGGAATTTTCCTCTGCCCCAGACGGCTGACACCCACGCTACACCACTGCATAAAATTAGCCTGACAGTACACTGTTGTCATTACTCCAAGTAATGGTAACAAGTAATGTTATCTCCTAAATTAAGTCTTATTGAACCCATTACACAATAAACATAGTTTGACTGATTATAAGACAGTGATTTTTATTTATTTTAAGAAACAAGATTGCTGTTCAACTTCCTGTCGGTACTTATATATCTAATGAAACAATATGCAGTTTTCTATATCCTTAACAATTTTTTTTTGTTTTAATTTATCATCTATAATATTAAATAGTTTAAATTATATGAAAATTTTAAGAAAAACAAGTAAACTTATATTTTTTTCTAATTTTTAATTAATTAATTTGCATAATCTATTGATTTTATTTATACAAAAAAAACCACACAAAAAAAATCATCAAATACTCTAGAGCCAATTAGAATATAACAAATTTGTTAAACAATGGTATTTCCTATATTCAATAGTTATGATACCTAGTTTAACACAAAAATTCCACCTTTAGTTAGTAGTAGTGTAAAATTTTTATTGCTGAAAAAAATATATTTTATATCAAAATTACATATAGTTTTTTGTTGTGTATTTTTTTAAATGAAAGCAAGCTGCTTTAATTTTACATTTTTAAATTTTAATAAATCAAAAAATTTTCTTTATTCTAATTCTATATGCTATTTTATATTGCTACCTATATAGAGTTTACTGCCAATTCATAAATCCTGAAGTTTACAGTAATCTAAACAATATTGTACAGTACATGATGTAATTACTTTAAGTCAGTAATTTTGAAACTTTTTAAAGAGATGATCCCTCTTTTTGTAAAAGCACATTGACTTATAATTTTCTTAGGATGTAATTTATTATAATAAAACTAAGATTTTTAATTTTTTGTTAGCATGCATTTATATTTCAAAAAAATAAAATACCACTAAATGAAATTTTGTTGTATTGACCCCACTGTAGTCATAATCTCAATAGTAATAGATAATATAATAATTTTAACTAAACAAATATATTAGTTTCAAGTGTTTTTAATATATTGCATTGAAACTAATGCATAGAATATTGGGTATATGTAGGACTTTTATCTGAAAAATAATATGGACCAATACTTCATACTTCCTACAAAGTAGCATGTAACAGTAAAACCATCCAAACAACTCTAGAGGTCAGAATAAGCTGGGTCCTAGATATTTTATCTGGCACCCATAAAATAATGCTTGTTAAATATTTATAAATTTTTATGAATTACTATAAGTATATTAATTCATAACAATTGTAAAGGAAGTATGAAATACATTGAAGTACAATAGAATTCATTTCAGTGCTATTAAAGTCTTAAGAAAATTAATATGAGTAAAAGGTCATTATTGAAAAAGCTAGTGATTTTTAACATATAGCAATTAATATCAATATATTGCAGGTGATCAATATAATAAATGATGATAATATTTTTTTAAAGTTGTATATTCACATCACCTTTGTTTCCAGTAAATACATTTATTTTATATCTTTATTTTTATATGCTTACACATATGAGCAATTATTTATTGTGACATCATCACAATGCTAGGCTGCAATTTTTAATTTAATTAATTTAAAATATGTGCTCTGGATTTAAGTAGTGTCTTGCCCCTATACATCATATTTTTCCTGCTAACAAGAGAGTCATGCTGATCATCTATTTCAGTGATTCTCAAAGTGGGGGTCGCAAAAAATATTTGGGGGGTCACTGAAAAATTGATGCCAGATCAATTTTTTTCAAATATTTTACAAATTTACTATGGATTCATGTTTAGAAATAATAGAAATAAAAAATATATAAAATAATTTTTACTTAAATAAATTGCACATATAAATAATAAAAAAAATATAAATATTTTAATATGAGCCTAATATTCATAAATTTGTGCGCTATTGGGGAATCCCCTGAGTTCCACTCTTAGCCTATACTATGATAGAACAACATTGTCATTTGGAACGGTGTTCGCTAGCAGCGTTGGGTCTGTAGGCAAGTCGAGTTAGAAATACAGTAGGGCATCAATTATCCAAAAACTGATCAACCGAAAGCTTTTCAGTCAGCAAATTTAAATTTCCGCTAATGCTGTGGTGCTGCAATATTTGGCTATGTCTTGGGCTACTCCAATATTATTTTATTATCATTTTTAGCTGGCAGCACTGGAGCGAGTGAGCACCATGAGGGGGTACTTAACCCCCTCCCTCCAGGATGCTTTCCTACACAGTCATTCTTTGGGGGTCCTTTGAAATTTTTAAGTGCAAAAAGGGGGGGGGGACCAAAAAGTTTGAGAAACACTGATCTATCTAACTTCATTCTGGGGAAAATTTTTGAATTTAAATCATGTGACTTCCAGTCTAGATGAAGAGTTCTTACATAGATAATTGGGGCCTACAGCTCCCAATATTTCCATATCTGGTCTCAATTTTCATCTAACTCCATTCTCAAGATCAGTGGTTCTTAACCTTTTTAGTGGTCAGCACCCCCTTGAATCTGAAAATAAGTTCTTGCATCCTCCTTAAAAAATGTGTGTATATTTTTTATTTAAGAAAAAACATTTATTGCTTAAAAAACAAATGCCATGTTTATTTACAATATATTTTACTGTAAAACATAAAAAGCAATATTTAAATTTTAATGGCTAGGTGGTTGTTGTTTATTTATAATAATTCTATTAAAATGAGGCTCTTTTTTTCAAAGAGCCACATGTAAGTCATCAGATGCATTTAAGCGATTTCTGGCTTTTGTTTTGATATGCAAAAGTGCTGAAAATCCCATTTCACAATGGTAGGTATGGCAAATGGTAAAAGTGTTTCTAGTGCTGCTTTTGCCAGTTGTGGATAAGCTTCTAACTGTTTACACAAAAACTGTTCTTAGTCTAGTTTTTCAAATTCTATTTCCATATGTGCATTAGCTATTTTTTTAAAAATTTTTGAAATTTCTCTCGCACCCGAGGGTGCATGCATCCCAGGTTAAGAACCACTGCTCAAGATTAAGGATGGAGAGACAAACATGAGTGGAAATTTATGTTTGTTTTAACAGAATTTATTTTAATATATTACACATTTTTAACATTATATGAAATCTTAAACCTGCCTAATAATTTTGAAGTTTGTTAATATGACAGTACATTTGCAAACAATTTTATCAAAGCAATTACAATACACAATATATTTGATAACCTAACAAAATAGAATATTCTGTTTTTCAATATATTAAATAAAAATTCATATTAGAACAAAAAACATCAACAATAACACTAAAAGTATTCACAAAAAATAACAGACTAATAAACATAAAATACAATAAAAATGTATCAATAATTATAAATATAATTTATCAGTAATACATACAAATTACTTGATCCTAATAATACAAGTTTGCTTGATTTACTGGAGTAAGATCCAAAATCCAGCTGAGCCATTAAGTAACAAAAATGAGCAGCAGATAAACATCCAAGAGATGCTACAATAAAAGTATATCAATTAAATATAATAATTAATTTATATATATATATATACACACACACACAGGGTGGGCCAACAAAAACAAAACGGCAGAGTGTTCGTGTTCGTCCAAGCAAATCGCTCGGACAGGTCGATTTTATTCTTGAGGGGACATCTTTTGCAATAAAGTTTTTGCGATTCTGAATACAACAGACAACAAAAATTTTAAAAACTCATTTATTTTGTATTATCTAAACAAACATTTGTTTCAAAAAAAAAAATGTTTGTTTAGTTAATATTCAGATTCGTAAAAACTTTATTGCATAAGATGTCCCCTCGAAAATAAAATCGACCTGTCCGAGCGATTTGCTTGGACGAACACGAACACTCTGCCGTTTTGTTTTCGTTGGCCCACCCTGTATATATATATATAAAACAACATTTTCTTATTATTTAATACATAATAAAGTTGTGTAATGTCTACAATTTTAGCCATTTTATGTATCATAATTTTCAGTGCGTAATCTACAGTTTATTTGTGTTTTAAAGTTAACTTAGGAAAAAAAAATGCAAGTTATGCACTACTAGATTTTAAATTGCAAATATGAATTCATCCAATAGTAAGTTTAGGTAAACCAAAAGCTGTCATTAAAAATTGTAAAAAATCCTCTATGTGCCACACACAATTCATCCATATCATTCTTGTTCATCACTTCATAATTTCAGCTTGCCACATAAAGACAAAGGCATATTTGCTCCACTATTCTTATACTTGTAGTATCCTCTTGCTTATACAACAGTCTAGTTAGCTTCCAATTCATTTTTAAATCCCTTGTTAGCCTTGATCTTACCTTCTTCTTCATATCATTTCAATGTTTCTCTATCCTCTTTTTAATTTTAATGTTCTAATCATTGGCCCTATATAGTAGTAACTCTCTCTATTTTTCAATGCATTCATTTCTGATTGTCTTAGATCTGAAATCTTATCTTTCATTTCTAACCCTGAAAAATATGTTATTCCTTTTACTATACAAGGTATCCAATTAAAAATCTATTCAAAAGTAAAGAGATCTTTCTAGCATTTGTTAGGTTAGGTTAGGTTAGATTGTAGACTGCAGTAGAACACAGACATCAAAAATTATATTGCCATAACATGTATAGTTTCTACTGACACAATGTGCAAAGGATGCCACACAGTAATTTGAGTGGTACAACACGCATGATGTTAAATTTACAGCATGACCAATCATAACTCCATAACTCCTTCAGAACAGTTTATGAACTGACAAGACACTGTTTCCAGAATAAAGTGTATAACTCACAATGTGCATGAATGGGCAGACTGTGCCGCATGATGCATGCAACATATGCAACACCAAGTGTGTTTTACTCTAAACATTTGGTGTGGAATTTAAGTTGAGCAACTTCTTGGTTTCATATTCATTAATTGTACTGTAAATAAATCAATATCTGAGCATTTTAAACAAAACAGTAGATGAATGGCTTGATAACTTGCCATTGGCACTTTTTAATTGAATACCTTGTATAGGTAAATAAATATACAGTAGAGCATCGTTTATCCGAAAGCCGGTCAACCGAAAGCTTTCCGGTCGGACTGTGTCGTGCTGAATCAAATGTTTTTGATACTAGATTAACTTCTAAAATATAATTTTTTTGTTTTTATATTTTTCAATATATTTATTTTGTTTATACAAAATAAAGAAATAATTTTTAACGATACAATAGCCTCGATTATTATTATAAAAATTTTCATTGGGCTTAAAATCGACGAAAATTCAACACGAAGTGACACACAACAGAGAAAAATTCAACATCGGATAGGTTAATATATTTTTTCGTACATAATTGGTTATCCGAAAAAATCAGTTATACGAACAACCCCAGTCCCCAATTGATTCGGATAAACGATGCTCTACTATATTTTTCAGAGTAAGAAATAAAGAAGATAAGATTTCAGATCTAAGACATTAGGAATAAATGCAATGAAAATAGAAAGAGTTATTATATAGGGCCAATATAACTGCATGATGGCTCATTCCCTGACAAATGTGCATCAGTGACTCACACTGGTAATAATAATAATAATAATTGGAAAAGGGGGACTCCAGGTTTCACTCAGAGGTACGACCTGGAGGTAAGAAAGGTGGTGAAAGAAGGATGGGAGAGTGGTGAAGAGAAGTGGATGAAGATAAGGTCAGGGTACAGGTGAGAGCTCAGGGCGCCTGCAACGCATTTATCAAAATAACAAAAATACAAAATATATCATGAATACAAAAGGAGTATAAGGATAAAAACAGAATAAAATATAAAACTATGAACAAGATGGCGCGACAAGCATAAACAAGATACACAGCGAGCACAATATACATAGGAGGAACCGACAGTAATTAGGATTACAATAGTAAAGGACGGCAAGATTTGCCAAACGCGAAAACACATGGGAGGTAGTACAAACATAAGGGTTAAATTATGTTACAGCAGTAAGATACAGAAGAATACCTCTTAAGAGCATGAAAACAACAGGAGGTACTTGACACAGCATGAGTGTAAACACAACCAAGGGTTATGCAAAGAGGCATGGGGAACACATACAGCACGAGGCAGACACACTACCAAAAAAAAAAAAACAGATCATTCATGCAGTGTCACGCCTACCATCGGTGTTGGGCAGATGCCTCGATGGGTTTAGTGCTTCTGTTGCCAACAAGAAGTCGCTAAGATTATGGTAGATGTCTTTGTTTTCAATGAGAACCTTGAGAGGGCAAGGCCAGTTGTAACCAGCATGGAGAACACTTCCAAGGAGATTGTTTCTTTTGCTGTCAAATAGGCAACAGTCAAAAAGAAGATGTTTACTGTCTTGGACAGATGAATTGTCACAAGTGCACACATCATCATCACGAATGCGGAAGCGTTTCAGATATGCATGAAAATTGCCATGGCCAGTGAGGAGCTGGGTCATGGCAAAGGATGGTGAAAAGTGTTTCCATTCCAGACGGCGAGTGATGCTGGGAATAAAATCAAAAGTCAGTCTACCAGTATTGCTGCTATTCCATTCCTCTTGCCACTGTTGAATGGCAATTTGATAGTTCCAGTACTTGATCTTGGAGAAAGGAATTTTATTGTAGCAGGAGGGGAGTGAGGAGATGGCTGCAGATTTTGCAAGGTGGTCAGCGGCTTCGTTACCAATGACACCTGAGTGCCCACGCACCCACTTAAAATGTATGTTATGTCCATGAGTATTGTGCGTGAGGTAACGATGAATACGAAGAACATTATCTCCCCTTTTTCCTAGGCCAGTAATGGAGCAAATTGCAGTCATGCAGTCCGAATAGATTGTGATGGATTTAGAATGTGGGAACCAGTCGGCAAAAACATGATCCATTGCCTTAGTGATGGCAAGGATCTCTGCTTGAGGAACAGAACAATGTGGGCCAAGTTTGAAGGCAGAGCGGTGAGTCTTCCCTGTCTGGTGGTCGTAGAGAACAAAAGCAGCACCCACCTTGTCATTGTTTTTAGATCCATCAGTGAAAATGGATATATCGTTGGTATCATTATGGTCAGATAATTCATTGATGGTTGAAGGATAATCCTGGAGAATGTTTGAGGCAGTGCTCTTTAGTTCTGTTCCATAGAAGAAAATGTCTTCCTTGAGGTTATTAGGTAGTTCTGAGAGGATGTCACTGTTACCAATATTGTTGATAGGGCAATCATCAAGAAAGAGGTTATTGGCCTTCCAGTTTCTCAACATCATTCTGGCCTTAATGTGAATAGGGATCAGGCCAGCAATAACCAATAGAGCAGAGGTCGGAGCTGTCCGATACGCTCTGCATATTCTAAGAGCAGCAACTCTCTGGGCCTTCAGAAGTTTTCTTTGGATATACATCTTTGACGTGGCATCAGCCCAGACAGGGGCTGCATATAATAGAATTGGCTCGATGGCCCCAAGGTAGATATGTTTGGCCGCTTTAAAGCCGATGCCCCAGGTATTTTTAGCAATGCTGGTGAGGGCGTTTGATGCTTTTGTGGCCCTAGCAACCATCATATCAATGTGGCTGGTCCACTGCAGCCGTTGCTCTAGTCTGACTCCAAGGTAGGTGAATTCTCTGACCCGAGAGATACGGATACCATCAATTTCTATACGTGGACTCCTCTGAAGCGGGGTGGCTTTTGAGAAAATTATGTAGGAGCATTTCGAATAGTTAATAGGTAATTTAACTTTGGCACTCCAGTTCGAGATCTTGGTGAGGAGGCTATTACAGAGAATAGGTAGATTATCACTGTTTTTGTCCGATACGAGGATGACCGTATCATCTGCGTAACCTTGTAAAAGGTGGTTGTTGTTATTATTGGTGCTGTTGATACTAGTGAGCAAATCATTATGTACAATGGTCCAGAGGCCAGGCCCCGCTATAGAGCCCTGCGGGCAACCCATGGTAACGTGGTGGGTGTAGTTGACGTTATTAATATAAAGGCCAGCTTTTCTATCACTGATAAAGCTTTTTATGAGACCATATAAGTTCCTTGGGCAGCGATGGATTTGGAGTTGATACAGAATAGCAGGCCACCACAGGTTATCAAAAGCCCCACGAAAGTCAATTGAGGCAAGGAGTGTGTGTTTACCCTCCGCTTTGGCTTGTTTAATATAATCGATGATTTTTGTTAGAGCAGTTGATGTAGACCTTCCGGGCGTAAAGCCATGCTGGTGTGGGCTAAGGAGATCGTTCTTCCTAAGGAAGGAAAGGATTCTAGTAATAACAAGTCTGTCGAGAACCTTGCCAATAACCGGAAGCAGGCAGATAGGCCTATAATCCTTTGCATATTTCGGTGTCTCGTTAGAGCGTTTCCTAATAAACTTGACCGATGCAACTTTCCAGTCTTTTGGGAAGTATCCCAAAGAGAGGCAACGGTTGAACAAAGTAATAAATGTTGTTGGAATAGTTATGAATGCCTCTTTAATCATCTTGCCTGTGATTTGATCTAGGCCAGGGGCCTTCCTGTTGTTGATCAGTTTTATTGCATGATTGACATCATTATACGTGAAGGGGCGATCATCGTCTTGGTTAGTGGGTTGAGCGGTCCTGTTACGTAATTCACTCTGGGCTTCTGTATCACTGCCAGGGTCGTCAAAAGGAAAGTGATAGTTAAAGAGTTCATTGAGAGTATTATTCAGGTTGGTTGTGTATGAATCATCACTAGACTTCACAGGTGCAGGAATGTATGGCAACTGCTGAATAAGATAACACAATCCCATTCCATGGCCACTACATTTCCCAGGCTTGATCCCCAGTGGATTTTTTCCTGTGGGGTCATCTAAAAGTATTGGTATATAAAGCCAACATCATACAGAACTGGAGAGGAGTACAATAGACCTTTGAAATAGAAACACCAGGAATGCTATGTTCAACATCTACACCTTTGTATTGCCACTGAATATGGTTATTTTAACACTAACAAAATAAAACATTACAGAAATTGACATTTCAATAATTTCTGTAATGTTGTCTTTATTCCTTACAGTCAGAAATTATTTATTTGTTAAGTTATTCATCTTAAATTGATTCCCCTTGATTGTTTTAGCATTGAAACTATCATGCACCACATGCATACTGGAATTCTGTATAATTCCAGTAATTCTGGAATGAATTCTGTAATTCTGTGTAATTCTGGAAGAATTATTTTTGCCCCTGGATAGATGTTTAAGTGAACATCTTGTAAACTACATCTGTCCCCCTTTGACACATCTTTTCATAATATACATTCTCATGTTATCAATGTTTAATCTTATTTTCTTTTCTCCTCACTGATCTTTCACTCTTTTCCCTTCTACTACCTTGTCCTTTGTCTTATTATTATTTTTTAACAATTTTCTTTGGTATCATGATTTGAAACGTCTCTCCTTAACATTAATTTCTGAAGTAAAATAAACTGCTGAATTACCAGGCTTTAATATGGCTATGTAATTAATTAAATACTAAATAATTTGTCTAGAGGTAAATGCTGCCATCTTGTGCTAGGTTTAATAATTATAATAAATGCAGTTTATTTGGCTTTAACTATAAATTAGGTTTTAGAGTATGTTCAAATATAAAATCTTACATGATATCAATATTTTTTATCTATAAATTTTCAAACTACATTTTGATATGTTTGTATAATTGCTATAATTAACAACACAGTACTTATATTTTTCTTGAATTATTTCATATGATATAACATAAAATAAAGAATAAAAACTGTTTTGATTTAAATTTTTCTTTTATTCTTAATACTAGAAGAATTGAATTAAAAAAACTTTATTGATCTTTAAATTTAAAACAGAAAAATAAAAGTTTGCAGAATTTGTAAAACTTACCTAAGGTATCACCCAAAGTTGTTATACTTCTCAAATCTACTTCAGTTCTAGAAGAAGGATTGGAAAGTATCATAGCCAAATGTGGCCTCCAATCTCCCCATTTTTCATCTACTATTCGCTAGAAATATAAAATTGCATAAATAAGTAAAGAAACTTTCAAAAGGTTGCTTACATCTTTACAATTATAATTAAAAGAACAATTAAACAAGCATCTAAATTACATATATTTTTTTCCTGAAAATTTAAATCTAAACATACTAAGTGAGATTTTTTAAAATTTATTATTACCGTAACAGAAGCTGGCTGTCGACCAGACATTAACTGATATAATGTTTGTAAAGGATCATTAGGTGCTAAAGAATTTGCAAATCTCTTCATAACATTTGCATAATTATGTGGATCCATTTTTGATGCAAGAAACAAAGCATGACCCCATAAATTATGCTTCATAGCCCATTCTAAAGCATCCTGTAAGTGAGAGATTTATAAACACAAATAGAAATCAATATTCTAACTATAAAAGATTAAATCTAACCTGTTTTCCACCAAATAAAAGAAATTCTCTAAATTTTTGTGTAACTTTTTCTATATTCATGGATTCTGATGAATTTAAAATTGTTCTATCATGTGTTACTACTATTCCTTCATCTGGAGATGGTGTATCTGCAGTTGAAATTTGTTTTGTAGATTCTCCTATATCTGATAGGGTACCATCTGTATGTGTTACATCGGCTGAGCGTTTGGATACTGGATTTAAAATTTCATGATTGTTTAATAATAATTCCGCTACATCAGTTCCTGCTACACACTGGAAAATTATTATTAAATAAATAAACTAGATCTGCTTATAATGAAATTACATATCATTATATTTTAACATTTTTAGAAATAATTTATCAACTTCTTACAAGAATTTAAGATATGATAAAAATTTTACCCCATTTTGTCGTAGAAGCCTAATCATTAATTCCCATAATAAAATGCATGACTCCCGATCTGTAACTTGTTTAGTTTTTAACTGTTGAATTTTCTTCTGACAGAACTGTATTACATCATTTTTATGGGTTTTACCTCTATTAAAAAATAATAATGTTATAACAAAATTACTATTATTATTAATTATTATTATTTTGTAAAAGACATGCCTTTGAAGAGGACCAGGAAATATTTGTAGCTCTTTAACACATTCATCTTCTACAGGAAATAATTCCTAAAAATTGCATTTTATTGATATTTATATATTATAATTTAATATAATTACATTATTTTTCATTGTTCAAATTTTAAAAAAATACTTTTTCTGTTTATTGTTACTCACCTGCATGCTATGTA
Source organism: Centruroides vittatus (assembly GCF_030686945.1). NCBI lineage: Eukaryota > Metazoa > Arthropoda > Arachnida > Scorpiones > Buthidae > Centruroides > Centruroides vittatus. The sequence continues at coordinate 123,405 of NW_027120786.1, forward strand.
TTTGTACATTAGATGATCTAACTGTTTCAGATAAATTTGTAAAAACTGTAATAAATAAACCTCCTGGACTAAAACACGATACTGGATGCGGACAGGAAAATTTTGTTGGTGTTAACCTTGCTGTTGATGATTGCTCTGTAATTAAATTTTTGATAAATATTAAAAAGTTTGTAAAATGTTCATATCTATAAAAACATTTTGTTCATTCTACACTCAATTTAGCTTATTTATTTAAAAAGATATTTTTCCAATATGCTTTTTTATTTTCTGCTTTTATTAGTTATTACTTTTAATTTGCCATATTAAATATAAAAATTCTACAAACAAAAATAAGGAGAACTAATATTTTTAGTCAAGTTTAGAATGCCATAAAATAAGTGGATAATGTTGCTGTTAATTTAACTACTGTTGAAGAATTGATGAGAAACTTCAGAAAAATAAAAGTTAAAAAGAATAAAACAGTTTGAACAAAATGTAATGGAAAAATTGTCTTATTATTACTTGGTTTAAATTTTCATGTTCTTATCTCTATCAAAACATAACTGGATGTTGTATCTTTCATATACAGTGGTGCCGCATTCTTTAAATTGAATTCATTCCAGGAGGCAGTTTACACTCAATCATTTGAAGGAATCAATCTTTTCCCTTAAAATTAATGGAAAGTGAATTCATTCCCAAACCCTAAACAATACCCATTTCAATAAACCAAAAACAGCAAATATAGTAAATCCTGTCTATGGTGACCACTTACGGTTCCTTCAAAAAGTGATCTTTTAGACAAGTGGTTGTCCAATACTGTATTTCCGCATGTATTTTGCGCACAGGTATAGTCAAAAGCTGTATACACTAAGCAAAATTCGAGGTGAGCAAAAATAAGAGAATTTTTTCAACAATAGCGCTACATTGGGACTGTATTTTATTCTTATCGGATAGCTTAATTTACCGGAGTCGTCATGATTTTATAAGACAGATTTAATACCAGTATTTTAAAGATTAATACAGTATTCACATTTTCTCGATTAAAATGCACACTTTCTTTTTTCCAAAATAATTAATTCAAGTTGGTTCTCTTCGTTTGCTCCTCAGTTACGTGTATTACGTCATTGATATAAAAGCACATGGTATCTCTCCACCACTTTGGCTTTGGTTTTCGTTAGTTTAATCTTATTTTAACTTTAAAAATACTGTATTTTTAAATATTTAATATTTTCTTAAGTACAATAAAAAATTATTAATTAATAATAAAATGATTTTATTATTTTTTCTCCTAATACAATTTCATTACATCAATGACAATCGCGGAATCGAAAAAAAAAGGTTGCCTGTAATGCTCTGTTAATGTGTTTATTGTTTGCCTACAAAAATTACTTGAATATTGTTTTTATAAAAATATTGCAGAAATAAGGTAAGTTGATACAGAAACTATTTATTGCACATGTACTGTAAATGAGCTTCAAAAAAAATAAATAAATAAAATAAATTTTCTCAAATGACGAGACCAGCCGATTAATTGTATTGTATACACTATTTTATACCCCTAAGGAAAATACCGTAGGTCTGCAGTAAAATAAATTTCGTTTTCCCACAGTTAAACTTTGCGGCTAATTGCCATTGTGATAAACCATTTTCACTTTTTCTGATAACTTTAACCCAATAGTCTAACGACAGCACTTCCCATTTCTTTACTTTTGGGACAATTTCAAATAAACTGAAATGAATTTCTTTTGTTGCTAGACTAATTCATTAACACCTGCACCTAATTTTAGGGGTGGGAGAAGTGTCTGAGATGGGTTCCAACAAGAGTTTAGACCAGATATATTCGTGGAAGTGGTCACTTATTACAGTTGTATGTTGTTTTGGACCAAAAATTGATGCATGTGGTCATGCTACACAGGTGATCGTTAAATACGGGTAACTTGAATGAAGATTATGTACAAACTATTCCTTGCCAGAAATTTTTGCCCATTTTGACAGGTGCCTGTCGAATGCAGGTGGTCACCTAAGCAGTTTTTACTGTATATAATTTAAGATAAAAATAACAATTAAATGTTCCAATAATAAAACACAAAAACAGTAAATAAAATATGTAATTACTGTATAATAAAATAAAAATTGCATTTACTGGTTGCACACCATTGACTTCAGCATCTTAAATATGGCCACCAGATTCACCACTTTCATGCTTTGAGATAAGTTCCTTTTTCACCTCAATCATCAATATATAACCTTCTTAGAATTTGTTGGAAGCCATAATAATATGTAACCTTTATACTGGATGGAACAGAGTTTTGTGTATTTTTTTAACAGGTTTATTTAATATAGATGTGTGATTTAATTATAACAGTTGTGAAATTTAGCACATTATTGCTAATGTGAGATTATATTCTTTATTTAGAAGCTTATTTTAAACTTTTTACATTAAGTTTTTTTCAATAAAATCAAATTGTAATGACTTCAGATAAAATGCTCATTGGGCATATTATGCTTACAATTTTTGGGAAGGATAAAATGCTGTACCAACAGCAAAAAAAAATTTTGCAATGTGTATGAGGAAGATGTTCCAAAACTTCAAATGTGTCATATTGGTTTAAAAAGTTCCATTTGAGAAATTTTGAACTAAAGGAAAGAATAAAGAATGTATGGGACCAATGGCATAGCTAGGGGCTGTGGTAGGTGTGGTCCGCACTGGGCACCTGGAAAATGATAAGCCCATGGGGCCCCAAAATCACGAAAAAGACCCGAAAAATTTTTTCGGGGGCCCACAAATCTGGTTTTGCACCGGGTCCGAAGAATCCTAGCTATGCCACTGTATGGGACTTCCAAAAGTTGTTGGCAAAAAAAAAATTGTAGGAAGAAACTTGAAAATCAATGAACAACGTACAATATATATAACCAAATACCAAAAATAAAGTGAAAAAAGAAACTGAAAACATACAAGTATAATACAAGAGCAAGAGACAACTTGGACACACAACAGATTGCATTTATGCTTCCAGTGCATTTTTTACTGTGCATGTAGTTCAAACTCCAAGGTAAATTTTTGTCAAATTTAGCATTTGAAGTACAAAGTATCACTGTATATATGCATTAATTATGTTTAAATAGTTTATAATGTAAATTTGAAAAACTAAAATAATATTTTTTGTTTCACAAGCATGATAAAGTGCATTCAATCAGATACTAGGCAGCTTTTCATCCTTTTATTTAAAGCTGCTTAGTGTCTAATTGAATGCACTTTTATCATGCTTGTGAAACAAAGACATAGAATGACATGGTTTCAAATTAGTAAAATAATATTGTCAAAAAAATTTTTCATATTTTCAAGAATTTAAAAAAAACCTCAACACAATGAATCACAAAAAACAAAATGCAAAGAAATTATTTTTGAAATGTAAAAAGCTAATTTAAAGCATAAGAACTGACTTATGATCACTATGCAAAATCTATGTAATAATATATTTGATATTAAAATATTTTTAAAAATTAAACTATATCTGTATTTCCTTTCATTCATGATTTCAATGTGTTCCAATATTTAACTAAATAAATTATTATTATGACTAATTGAATGTATTTTGTAATAAAATTATATTATTGAGATTTTTTTATCAAATAAATATAATATAATAAATATTACTGCATTACTTACTATATATCAGGAGAAAAAAAGGATTTAATATTGTTTATTCTTTTAACTTTCATTTTATAATTTAAGATTTTCTAGCACAGGTATATTATCCAAAAACTAATGGACAAATGTTTAATTTCGACAGACATTAATTAGTAAAATTATGATACAAAAAGGTATTTAATAATTTCAAGATAAACAAGTAAAACTTCAACATTGATCATATGTTTATATAGTGTGACCCTTATTAATGAGTAATATATAAGAATTTAATAATGACCTGTTTCCTCTGTCCTCTCTTTGCAATTTACAAGATGAAATATTTGATACAAGTACCAAGTGATATTTATGAGAACAATATATTTGAATAAAGTATATAATGAGTTGCAATTCACTATGTTTCAATTAAATGGCTCATAGATAAAAAATTATTGAATTATAGTATGACAGATAATAGTCAGAAAATCATTAGTTTTTCTCAATATAATTAAAATCAAAAACAAATTTGAAAGCAACAACATATGTCTTAGAAACAGATGAAACTAAGTAATTACATATAGGTAGTACTGTATTCTAATAAGAACATGTGATGTCTCAAGTGAGACTTGAACTACATGTCAAAACTTTAATAAGTATTTGACCAGGAAATCAAACTTTCACCTTTATGATCATAGAAATGACAAAATAATAAAATACCTTGTTTAAAAACAATCATGTGAAAGTAATGAGTTTCCTAATGTCAGAAAACACAAGCAAATGTTCCAAAGTTTGTTAATCATCATCCAGCCAGTGATGAGATGAGTCTCAAATTGAACATTGGTGCTGATCTTTCTCATGGCCCAATCTGGTCTAAAGTTTCCCTTAGAAACAGATGACAAAACAATCAGAAAGCAATGAGAGGTAATCCGAGATCAATCAAATTTCTAATTTGGGGACAAACCAGTAGATCTTGGAAAAGAACCTCACGTTCTTGAGACATGGGACAGGGCAGACCCATGTCTCAAGAACATGAGGTTCTTTCCCAAGATCCACTATCCTTTTCACAGGGCAGACTTCTTCGAGGCATCCTAAGTACCAAGCTTCTCACCTTGTCTCCAATTATCAGATTGCAGCCTATCCCATTATTCAAGAGCATCCAACTCCTGCCAACTACCACTAGTGCCACTGAAGACACCACCCAAGAACCAATGAACCATCAAGGGACAATTTGCTGATGTAAACTAGTGACCTAGGGCCTTTTAGAAAACCTAAAGACTGATTGTACAGACATTGTCAAGCCATGGAATTTTGTGAGCAATTCTTCAATCAATAAATAGTTTAATATGTAAACAGTCTTGCCTCAGACCCATCTCCACCCATATACATTATCTCCAATCTTTCAGCCATTCAACTGTTTGGATACAAATATTGGTTGGCAATTTCATTCACCATAAATCTCAAATTAACAAGCATACAAAGTATATTGTCATACAACCAATTGCAAACTATTTGCACCAAAATTGTAAAATAAAAGAACAGATGTTAAGACAGATTAAAATATATGATTAAAAGAACTTAACCTTTCAGCAGTGGGAGAGTCAGGTATGGTTCTATCCCTTAGTAGTGGAGAATATCTGGAAAATTTTTAAAGTATTTTTTCACGCAATTTTTCTCATTTCTGTTTAAGAAAAAGTATTTGTAAACAGTTAGATGTCTAGTAAAGAAAAGTCTTTTTTTATTGTTACATAATTCATTTTTCATGTGAATTTTTTTTTTGCAGTAATTTTTGGCTAGTTTCTACCAAAAATACCCCAAAAGAATTTAGCAGATATATACATCCCTCACCACTGCCCTCAACATATATATATGTCCCTCACTGCTGAGTGGTTAATAGAAAAACTGATAATCAATATGATAATATTAATAAGTGGAATCAAAAAACCTTGAGATGTAAGACTGGGTCAAGAAAGTAGAGAGATAACATAAAATAGGAAACATTTCCAAAAACTAGCATATAGATCATGATAATTAGATATTTTAAGTATATATTAGTCACAAAAAGTTAACACTATTAACCCATGATCATATGTAATAGTGGCAATTTTCCACATAATAGTTTTTTTCATGAGTATTTCTCACTAAATTGATGTATTTAGCTGTGCTTCCATGATATCCACGTGTGTTAAAATTTTCATTGAAAAAAATTTTTCCCACATATCACAGACCCTCAAAAACTTCTGAAGAAAATTATGCATGCAATCAAGTACAATTTTTCTTTATTTTCACATAATCACATGCATAAGATGGTGATTTTCCACTCCAACATCATTTTTGGTGACATGTAAGACCTCATTAATGTCATTTTTGACACCAAAAATGACATCACAGTGGGTAATTGGTTAATGAACATAATCCATTCCACGACTTTGTTTGCTATCTGAATTGTTCATTAACTGATTATCAATTTACCATAAGTTTTTATGAGAATTTGAATATTTCATTCTGAAGACCCCCAAAAATAAAAAAATAAAAAAATATACTTTCTTACTATGTTTATTTATATGAAAAATACATACATACATAATCTTACATTTTTATTAAATCATGTTTTTTCTGTTTGTGGGGGTTAAAGAATCGATATAATAAAGTCGATTGCTTTTCTCGCTTCTTCAGGATTTTTCAGAATTAATTAATAGCATTGTAATTGTAGATATACCCAAGCTTATTAATCTCAACCTGGTTTGTATGCCATTTTAAGACCGTTGATCTGACATCCCCCACTTCAAAAGATCTTTAATAGCAGTTATCGGCATTAATCCTCTTTTTCAGAAGGAAACATATCTCACCGTGTTTCTTGGCATTTTTCTGTCATCAGATCTGTTTCAGGTTTCATTATGAGCTCTTCAATGTTCTTTATTTCTCAGATGTGATTTTGTTACTCCTTTAGCTGCTTGAGTCTTCTTGTAGATAAGATTGAACATAACCTACTGCAGACCTGTTTAAGCCATACTGCCCAGCAACATCAGACATCTTCTGCCCACTCTCTACCTTTGCTATTATACTCTCACCTTTCAAAAATAAAAACCCATGCAAAACTTAACAAGGACCTGCCCGACAGTCTCGTGAATACTATAAAAGAATTGTTACTGTCAGGAAAATAAAAGGCTGGAATTACAAGGGAGAGTTTCAAAGTTCTGAGGAATACTATCAGTATATATCGGATTGAGCATCAATGTCAATGTCTCCCGTGCTCTGAAAAGTTGCCTGAAGACAAGGGAAGACCAATTGGTATTCATTATTTTACATCACTTCTTATTGTGTTTGTTCAGTGAAGTGTTCGTTATTCGATTTGTTCGTTAACCAATCACCCACTGCATTAAAGTCTTACATGATTACTGCAATAGGTAGTTATGATATGGATATTTGTCAGCTATGCATGATGTAATGATATGGCAGTCTGCAATTTGCTATGACTGAATATTTGTCTCCATAAGATAGCCTGGAATGCTATGACCTTCAACAATTTAAACATTTTCATGGATTTATTTCATGCAAAAAACAATAATAATAATTTTCTGATCCTTCTGAGAAACACCTCAGCCCTCCTGTCATATATTTCCAGCTGACCTTATCTTACATTAGTTTACACTACTGTTTAAAGGGGCCCCCTATGGGACTCCAGTCAAGAATATTGTTCTGTAAAGAAACGATATCTTGTAAACTAAACAACATTGAAATTTTGCATTTGCAGAGAGGACGCATTACAAGATCTCTCAGAATCATCAAATTTGAAGAATGGCAACTGCATGCAGCATAATTACCTGTGAAAAATTGTCACCTTACGCATGTGATCCTGAAAAAACAAACTGCATGTGATCCTGAAAAAACAAACTGCATGTGATTGCAAATTAAATTTAAGAAAAGTGTTTTTAATGTTAGTCTATAAAAAATATTTTAAAATTTTAGAAACAAAAAATTTTAAATTTTAAAATTAATTATGTAAGTGTTCTTTCATCTTGAAATCAATTTATAGCTTTCTTCCTGTAATTTTAGTAACAGATTTAAAATTATTCCAAAAATAATGTAAACCTTAAAAAAATGTAAAAAAGTACTGAAATTGAAAATACAGAATAGTTTATTCATAGTATAGCTTAAATTTCCATTATAAATATTGGATTTTAAGTAACTTAATAAACATTACATTTAAAAATCTTCAATAAAAATGAAATAATACAAACCTCTTTCAGTTAGTGTTGTGGAATTTGTATAATCAACTCCATAATTACTATCATATTGATGATAATTTGAATAATCTGATCCACCTACAGAACTCTGATCTAAGTCACCAGCATATCTGTAAATAATTCTGAAATCTCAAACACAAACTTAATATTTTTAATTATTAACTATGAAAAGAAATTACCTGTTTTGTCTATCTTTTTGCAATTCATCATTTACCGAACTTCTACCAGAATGGACACTAAGACGTTCATAATCTGTCTCTCTTGACATCTGAGCATAATATTCTTGATAACGTTCATCTAATTGTGCTTGATATCTATTTTTAGAAAATAGACAATAAAACATGAAATTTAATTTTATATAAATTAATTTTTAATTGAATTAATCAGTAGTATATATATATATATATTATTATATAAACTTATTTCTAATTAAAAAATAATTTTAATTAAAGCAAATCATTTCAAATGGTAACTTGTTCAGATTGAATAAAACAATTTAAGTAACAGTCAAGCTCCGAACAATGACAAATCCAAGTATAATTCATCATAAATGATATGTAAGAGAATGTAAATTTCTAATACCTTTATTATAATGATAGGAATAGATAGAAACTGAAAATTCAAAAGTGCATCTTGTTCAAGAAACATTCCACAACCCTATACTATATAAGTTTAACTAAAAAAACACTCAAAACAAACTAAGACTGTTATTGCAATATAATCAACAAGATGACAAATTATACAAACAACTTCAGCAATAGAGAAAAATTTTGAATCACTACAAGATGAAATCAAAATTATTTATTCATCTCAAAAACATCCAAGAGCAATTTTTATCAAATTTTATTTTAGCAAGAATAAAAAGGATAGGTAATTAATCCACTCTAAAATCATCATCATCATCATTATATCAGATAACCCAAAAAGTTCTGTCATTTTTTTGTGAAACTACAAAGTTTAAAGAATGTTACACGCAATACACAATAGACGGCACTAAAATTCCAGCAATATGTTAATCAAGATTTAATGCTGACTCATCTTATATAAAGAGAAGCGGAAAGGTTATCTCTTAATATTATAAAAATTGACCGGAAGATGAGTACTCCAAGCTCTACAATTCGTGCTTGTACGTTGTATGAGTTTAAACTTGGAACAAATGCTGTGCAAACGGCTCAAAAAATATGCCAGGCTTTCGGACAAGGTTCTGTCAGCACTCGAACCACCCAAAGGTGGTTTAGAAAATTTTCTTCTGGCAATGAGTCGCTTAAAGATGTGCCACGAGAAGGGCAGCCTTATGTCATTAATGATGATGAATTACAGGCTGCAATCGAAGATTCTGCTCAAACTTGTCTGATGTTAGCACAAAGGTTCTCCATAAATGATGAAACTGTCCATTAACATTTGCATAGTCTTGGGAAAGTTTACAAGCTTAGCAAATGGATACCTCATCAATTGACACTTGCCAATATTGTGCGTATGGTGGACTGCAAATGAAATTGTTCACTATGAACTTATACCATCTGACCAGACTATTAGTGCTAACGTCTACAGTGACCAACTCCGTCGAGCTCACCAATCACTTTTGAAAAAACAGCCAGCTTTAGTGAACCGTAAAGGCATTCTTTTCCTACACAATAATGCTATAGGCCTTATGTCGTGCATGTGACCTCTGACACAATTCAGACCCTTGGATGAAAACTTCTTTTGCACCCTCCTTATTCCCCTGACATTAGCCCTTCTGACTATCACCTATTTTTAAGCCTAGATAATCATCTGCAAAATCGACAGTTCAGAAATAGAGAGGCTATGGAAATGGAGTTAGAGAAGTTTTTCAACTCTAAAGATCGTGACTTTTATAAAAATGGAATTTATAAGCTTGTTTCCCGTTGGGAAAAGGTTATAGAATGTGAGGGTGGTTATTTTCATGAATAAATTATGTTATTTCCTATACATTTTTATGTTTGTTTTCTTTCAACAAAAAACGACAGAACTTTTTTGGTTACCTGATAAATTATATATTAATGCATGTTTAAATTTTCAAAATGAAATTAAATGAATTGAACAGACAATTTTCAACTCCTTTCTAATTGGTATTTACAAACTAGAAAGTTAAGAAGTCTCCATTGTAGGAGGACAAAAAAAATCATAAATTTAAGAAAATCTTTTTTTAAATCAATTTCTCACTAATGCAGTTTTAATATCATTGGGCATATGTTTGACAAAATTGCTAAAAATATTCCTTAATTAGACACAATGTTTTTAATTAAATGTTTTTTCCCGGCACTCCAACAGAAAACCCAGCTTTGCTTCGCTCTTTCAAATCATGACAAGAAGTTTCCAATTCATTTTGGCTGGCATAGCCATCTTTAATCCATTAATCATTAATTAAATGCTTAAATTACATAAATACTTTTATTAATTACTTAAATGCATTAAACTCCACAATTTTAAAATATTCTTATAATAAATTATTCAGATAAAAAAGCCTGATTTTTATCTCCTTATAATCAGTAAGTTAGCAATTACCAAATAAATCTTAAAATGTTTTATAAATAAATTAGAAAAAATTATTTTTCTATCTTCTTAATAACCAATTAATATCTCTCTCTGCCAGGCAATGACAGGGAAATTTTGCAAACATAATTCAATAATTCTGTAAAGACGTATATAAAGAATAAAAGATCAAATCATAATTTCTAAGTAATCCATTCTATTTTTCTATTTAATATGTTAGTAGTACTATTAAATCTACTAGAGAAATTAAAATTGTGTTTATGAAAACTTAAGAAAAAGTGAAATTAATTGTTTAGATTAACTATTAATATCAGAATGAAAAAAATTAAGAGAACAGCACATAACAAATATGAACTAGACTTACAAAATGCTGGTATTTCTGTAAATAAAACTTATATAAGTTTTATTCAAAATTTACTAATCATCATATTAAAGAAAAACATGCAACAGCTTACAAGTAACCCTTGACTAACACTATTGCAATAAAAAATTCAGAAACAGTTTTCTTTCCAAATCAAATGCAATTGTCAAAAACTATATTGAAGAAACAAAAATCGTCTTTATATAGTAGAGAGGTTGTGGTTGTTGTATTCAGCCCAAAACATGAACAGCGGACCGTCGAGTGCCACCATCTGGCAATTCTAGACGATCGATAATGGTGTTCGCTACGTCAGCATGGTGATTAGAAGATCGGTTTAAACTTCTTTTTTTTTGTGTGTGTGTATGTGTGTGTGTGTGTGTGTGTGTGGGGTTAAAATTATGACCTATTTTATTAAAATAATAATTATTTAAGCATTTATGAATAATATTGTAAAGAAACAGACAATTTTAATCTAGAAATTATTTAATTATTCAATTTTTTAACAAGTGATGTGAAGTGCCAATGGAATTTACATATACAGTCAAACCTGTTTTTATGCGGTCTGTTTTTGTGCGATTTTTTATTTGTGCGATTTTCTTATGTGATTTTTTTTTGTGCAGTATAGTTGGCGACTAGTCTCGTGCGATTTGTCATGTCTCACGTTGACTTATTATAGCTAAATAAACTTATTATAGTAATATTATTGCATAAATATGCGAAAAATGAAATAATTTATTTTTTAAGTCAACAAAACACCACCTGGACAAAAATATGTAAAACAGACGATAGACAAGACGATGCAGTCAAGTGCTGACATCCGTTGTCAATAAATTCTATTTCGTACGGTCTTGAGTTATTTTCTATGTGAGACTTTTTTAATGCGGTCCCTATTGACTGCATAAAAAAAAAATTTTTTTTAATTGTGTTGCAAAAACTATTTTTGATAGCCACTCATGAAGTTTCGTGCGATTTTTTATGCGTTTTTTTTATGCGGTCCCTATCCACTGCATAAAAACAGGTTTGACTGTATTTGCCTTCATAATAGCTTATCTTAAGGTAGGTCTGTTCTTTCACAGCATCTACCATCAACAGCATAATACATTTGTAAATTTTCTAAAAGTTAATTTTCCAAGCTGCTTTCAAATTTACATAAGCCACTACTTCCCTCGACAAAAGTATGAGGTAGTCCTATTGTCCGATTGTATGGTAGGAGATACGACGCTAATTAAAAATAATTATTTATTGTTATTAAACATCCTATAAATACTTTAAAATAGTTAATTTGTTTATTTACCTTCACTGGTAACCCTCAATGTTAAATGTATCCGCCATTTTTTCAACAAATTTCCCGTGAGTCAATGTGTGATGTTCACAGAGTCATGTGATGTTGTGAACATGCGCTGCAACAATTTTTTCTTGGAGTTAAAACGTAAACCATGTACTTCTACTTGCTGTGCCGCAACCTTTTTAATAATTTCTTGCTATCATCAAGTTTATCAGCTTATTTCATCTTTTAACTTAAAATATGACTACTGTGTTTATGTGTATACACTTCTTATTAATAAATTTTACTCTGGCTGATACAATAAATAAACATTTTAAGACAGTTTGTATTTCAAATATACCATGAAATTAACACTAAAAATATTTAATGCATCAACGGGTTACTTTTCATATAGATCAAATTAATCTTTATAAGAAAAATCCAATCCTACATAACTTTATAATAGATTAAAAAGTTCATTGAAGCTGATAATGTTTACTTATTATTTTCTTTTAAAAATATTTAAACAGAAACTAAGAAATTATTCAAACATAAAAAACTATTGTTTTATTATTAAATATATAATTTAGTATTATTATTATTATTATTAAACTAAAATAATACAAACCTTGGATCATTTCTGTACAATTCATCATAATATCCAAAATTATAATTATTATATCCGTATCTATATAGATCATAATAACGATAATAGGCATGAGGATCTTGTCTGTACATATCATAATTATATCCTGAAAAAAAAAATCAACTTTGAATAAATCTCATTTTTATTATAATACTATTATAAATAATGTTTAATTTGGAAATACTTAAATATATTAAGCTTACAAAATTCACATTTAAATTGATTTATGTTATCAGTATGTACTGTATGCAGAAATGAAAATTTGATCCTAATACTAAAAAGTATTTTTAAGACTTTTTAATATATCCTTGATAAATCATTAAAGAAATCTGTATGTATATTTTACAATAACTTATACACTCAAACCTGTTTTTGTGCAGTGGATAGGGAACGCATAAAAAAAAAATTGCACAAAACTTCACGAGTAGCTATACAAAATAGTTTTCACAACACAATTAAAAAGTATTTTTTTTTTAATGCGGTGAATAGGGACCGCATAAAAAAAAGTCTGACGTAGAAAATAACTCAAAACCATATGAAATAACTAGGAATTGCTTTTTTAACTCCTTGGGCCTTTTTCTGTAATCCCTAATGGAAAAAAAAAAATACTCTAAGAATTTTATTTTTTATATTAATTAATTATTTCCACTTAAATACAAATATAACATTAAAAAGTTAAAAATAATAGTTATAAAATGATTTTATTTGATAAATATAGCTGCAGGAAGTGTTATTCTTTCATTTAACAAGGCATGAAAATTTCACACCTGCAGTCTAAAGCTGGAGGGGAGCTAACTTACTGCATCTGTTCAAATATAACACAATATTTCTGATTTTTATGCTATTAAAATACCAGACCAAAAAAAAAGTATGAGAAAAAAATTTTACTGAATAAAAAATGAAAAAAAACTTGATGATGTCATAGAAAACATCCAATAGAGTTTTAAAAAATTTTACAGAAGTCAATTATGTTCCAATTTGATTGAAATTTTCATATACCGCACAAAAAAAGTAGCACAAATAAAAAAATCGCACAAAAACAGGTTTGAGTGTATTCCGTTTACAAAATTCATTACTTTTTATTTTCAATTTTTTCATAAAAATTTGATTAAATTTTTATAAAAAAATTACTAAGACTCAATGTATGTAACTTAATATCCATAATTTTATGTAATGATATATTGTTAATACTTAATTCATTTGAGGACAATTACTATTAAATAATTCAATATTAGAAAGTCATGTACAGGGTTCCTATTCAAATTTTTGTTTTGAATTCCCTGATTTTCCCTGACCAACTTTGTCCAAATTCCCTGACCATTTCTTACGGTGTAGAATATCGACATAATAAAACAGCATTTTATTTACTGTGAACATTGAGTATATCTTTCCCTCTTTTTTGCATAGTTTTATTTTTCAAAGACTGCCATATTAAAAAAACACAGTATGCATACATCCTGTAGAAAAATGTATGATAGAATCCACAACTTCAATGTAATTAAAAAATAAGCACTTTACAAACGAAACATGAGCTTTTTATTTTATCATCATTTATCATTATTATTTGTATGTAAATCTAGTAAATATAAGATAGCATAAAATCAACAAACAGTATTCTTTGATATACAAATAGTACTGTACTGTGCTTAAAATGAACTCTTGACTTAGAAGCACGTAATTTTAAAATCTTTCAACAAAATAAGTAACTTTTTTTAAACAGTAACATAATTTTAACAAAAAGTTAAATTTAAAAATTTTTAAATAAAGCATTTTTTCCCTCATAAAAAAATTGATCATGTTAAAAAAGAATTAGTTTTCTTTTGTCAACCACATTATTTCAAAATTGCGTAAAAATATATTGTATATAAAGTGGGATAGGTGTAAGTTTATACTATAGCTTCTCTAACAAATCCACTAAATCTAGCAAAAAATTAGCTGAATTGGCAACTCATTAAAAGAAAAAAATGTTCCGTTGTCGCCATTTTGATTTTGGTTTCGGTGTAAAGGCCAGAGTTTTAATAATTATTTTTAATAATTTTTATTTATTATTTATTTAATTTTGCATTAAATTTCGTCTTTGCATAAAATTTTCTTAAGAATGCAGGCAAAATTTATCTATTTTAACCCTTAATTACAAATCTTATAATTATTGCAAATCATATCACAAACCATCTTTCTCACTTTTATAGCAAATTTTAATAAACGAACTAATGTTTTCAGCAATCTTAAATAGCCTTCCTCAGGTTTAACATAATTTCAAACATCAATTAGAACATTTGAAACTTTGCGTTTCGCTTGTGTGAGATATGACGACTCTTTCCCTTTGGGAAAATAAAGGGTGTAAAGTTAATTCTCCCAACGTCAGGAAAGTCGAGGGACTAATAAGTATGTGGGAAACGTGGTAGAGACGGACGAAGACACCTCTTTACCATTTAACCCATTTATTGTAAAAATATGCTTACAATATAGCTAAAATTGTCTTCGTTTTTCGTCTTAAGTTCGTAGTAGCAGTAGTGGAATCCGGAGCAATGTTCAGTGAATGATCCGGAAAGGAAAGTTCATTTGATTTCTGTTCAATGTCTAGCACTAACGTAAATCACTCGTGTTTTTCCTGAGTTAGAAATGTCCTTCTTTTGAAAGGCAACTGTTAATTTGTGGAAAGAAAAGGCAGCAGCGGCTGCGAAATAGCAGAGATAAAGTGGGGAGAAAAAGGCAAACGACTGGAGGTGATTGGTGGCGATGGCTACTTAAGAGATGACTCGACACCCCGTGTCTTTGAGACACTGGCTTTTATCACCTTCCTGTCCCTTGATTGTTCCCTGGGTTGGTTTCAGACCGTCACCCACATTTTATGATGGGGATCAAATGGATTCTCCGATTTATTTACGTCAATTGAAGAATTGGAGTTTGCAGAAGTATTCATTGTCTTTTCAAACAATGGAAAATTGACTCCAATCCAAATGATCAATCTTGAGAGCTGCACCATCTTGACTATTTCTAAAGTTTCTATAAAAATTTTTTGTTCATTTCTTTTTTCATCTAATAATTTTATGTTTTTCTATTTTAGTGAGTTCTGGGACAATTCCAGAACCTCAGACTTGTATTCCTATGACGTCATAGTATTACGAAAATTAGGATTCTTAAAATGTAAAGAATTTAAATAAAATAAAATAAACACAGAAATAAACATCAAACGAAATTACAATTATATGTTAATAAAATATAGAAGTTCAGCGCATAGAATCGTAACTACAAATCTCTTTCTTTTGCAACATAACTATAAAAATTGTTTTGGTGTTGTTTCGCACAAAAGATAAATTTATTTTAATTTTTTAGTAATTTAATTAATTTTTTAAAAATTTATCAGCTTTTTACATTTATAATTAATTATAAGCAAGTTAACATTGGTTAAACTATCGGATTACTTAGTTGATTTTCAAAACGATAACTACAGTATATCTATTACAGGTATGATCCAAAATTTGCCAAAATCAGTGGATATTTGTTACCCAACATCATTTCTGTTAAACTAATTATTAAACTATGTATCAAAGTTGTGGAAATTAACAGGAGAGGGGGAAAAATACGCTTGCAGTACAGTTCTTTCAAGGAAAATCGTAACAACAAATGTAAAAAACTACTAGTCAGTGCCAGCATTTTACTGTAAATGTCGGGTAGCTATTTATAATTTTTTATGTCATATAGTAATGTTTTAAACGTAAAAAACAATTAAATTACGGATTTTTACTGATCTATTTAGCTATTTTGAAGTGAACAATCTAATAAATTACAATTTCAAGTTTTAAAAGTTTGTAAACTAATTTTTAGTTAGTTATTTTTTATTCTAATTAACAAATTCATCTTTTTATAATCGCTGAATTATTAAAATTAAAAATTAAACACTATTACGTAATAGTAGTTTATTCTGTTATTAATCCACAACTGTAAAATTATATGGCTTCAGAATGGTGAAAAAAGCCATTTCAGATTCAAAATGGATTCTAGTATATTTTCTTATTAAAGATTGCAGCATTACTTCTTGCCACCTGCAGATGGCTACACTTGGTCAGCCATATTCAGCAAATGAAATCAATGAGGCAATTAAGGAGACAAATTCCCTGACTTTTCCCGAAAATAATGAAAATCCTTGACTTTCCAGGTGCGTAGGAACCCTGCATGTACAATAATTGAGCTTTCCTCAGTCATAAAACCTATTAGTACAGTAATACCTCTGTTTTTGTTCACTTCGATCATCATGTTTTGGTTTTCATCAATTTTTTTCGCAAAAAATTTGTCTCGTTTTTTGTTGATTGCCTCGGATTTTGTCGGCATGCTCAAGTGACCTCGCTGCTAATTTTGCGAAAACAAAGGGTGACCCATGCGTTTTCCTGTGCAGTGTGGTGTTATTTCTCATTTTCCGGTGCAGTATGGAGAAATAACACCACATTGCACAGGAAAACGCATGGGTCACCCTTTGTTTTCGCAAAATTAGCAGCGAGGTCACTTGAGCATGCCGACAAAATCTGAGGCAATCAACAAAAAACGAGACAAATTTTTCATGAAAAAAAATCGATGAAAACTGAAACTGATGATAATCAAAGTCAACAAAAATCGAGGTATTACTGTACTAATAGGTTTTATGACTGAAGAAAGCTCAATTATTGTACATGACTTTCTAAAATTGAATTATTTAATATTAATTTTCCTCAAATAAATTAAGTATTAACAACACATAATATCCATAGTTTTATGTAATGATGTGTTCTTTTTTTATAATCAAAAAAATATATTTTTTAATTTTTACAAAGGTCAAAATATCGCTCTAAATGAAAAATGAATTAGGTAAGTGAACCCCATCATTTACAATTCAAAAGAGAACACATTTCAAATCAACAAAAATAGGGTCTAAAACTGATTGAACT
This sequence comes from Centruroides vittatus, assembly GCF_030686945.1. NCBI lineage: Eukaryota > Metazoa > Arthropoda > Arachnida > Scorpiones > Buthidae > Centruroides > Centruroides vittatus. The sequence goes on from NW_027120786.1 coordinate 140,963, forward strand.
TTAATAAATACATAAATTTTTAAAAATAACCATCTACAAATTGGTTATATTATATTGACATATTAATAAAATTGTTCTTTTCAAAGATTGATCCTACAATCAAATGTTAAAAACAGGTAAACCAGGGACAGTACCCAGAAATCATGAACATCTGGTCCCAACTTTGGCCACTTTCATAATCACCAGCACAATTTTATTCCATTTATATTAATAATTAAACAAATAAAGCTTTCAAGATTGATTTCTATTAAAAAAAAAAATATTAGATTGGAAAGTATCCTTCATGTAAACTTCTATAATTTTCTATATGAATGATCTAGAGTAAAGACAAATTCAAAACTATAAAAGTTTGAATTACAATAAAAATAACTTTATTAACTATTGATAGCTAACAGTGCTCACTCTGTTTTCAAAGTTTTCTAATAAACAATTTGCAATCATTTCACAAAAAAAAATTGTTAACATAATCATCAATAATCAGATCAATGTAACTCTTTAAATGATCAATTTTTCAATGACTCAATAAACATAAATCAATTAAAAGATTCACAATAATTTGATATCAGAATAAACAAAACTAAATCACAAAAACAATGCTGTAACAAACTGAATTTAAATTACCAACAAATAAATGCAAAATATATTTTCTGAATGTTACCATTAATACTAATGCCAGATATCAATAATATAAATTTAAATAAGACATCATTCATAAACAATATAGCAGACAAAATTCCAATGTTTAATATACCAAATTAAGGCCAACCAATGATTTGAGTTTAGTTTGAAATAGAAAATACATTCAAACTGAATAGCATATTCAACAACTAAAATTTCTTATATTTTTTAAAATAAACTTATATATATAGTATAAATAATATTGGAAATAAACAAAAAAATACTAAATAGGATGTACAACAATTTCCAATTCTCAATTTCCTTGAGATTTCCAGGTTTTTCAGGATAAAAACCTGCATTTTCCCCTGACTAACTAAAAACAACTCACTGCAGAAATTAAAAACAATTCACAGTTTATATGATGTTACCAAATAAAACTCACAATTGTAAGGCAGTTCAATTCCTTTATTAGAAAATATGATTAACTTTTTCATTAAAAAACAGAAATTCAAATTGATACTGTCAACCTTACATGAAGGCAGTTTTTTTTCAAGCTCTGATGGTCCGTAAAACAATTGTAAATAAAATGAATTTATTACCAAAAGTTAGATACAAAGAGGTGGAAGTCTTCACACATTAAAAAGTTCAAAGTTGGTTGGAAGTCTTCACTACCTTTAAACACCCAGCATATAGTCCCGAGCAATTTCCACCTCTTTCCTGAACATAAAAAGTGGCTAGCAGGGCAAAGGTTTGAGACTAATGACAATCTTCAAAACAACATTAGGGCCCATCTCAAGTCATTGGCGGCAATATTCTATGAAGAGGGGATGGAAAAGCTCGTCCACAAATGTGACAAATTCCCCAATCTTCATAGTGATTATGTCGAAAAGTAACTATGTTTACACCTAACTTTTGGTAATAAATTCATTTTGTTATTTACACTTGTCTTTTTTTTAATGGATCATCAGAGCTTAAAAAAAACCAGCCTATGTAATATAAATCCAATATGTGTTTTCCAAAATATGCAATTCACAGTGAGTAAATATTACAAAGTAAACGAAATAATCATACTCTCTATTAAGTACAAAATAACAACTTTTTTTGTCAACCAATTGCTCATTAATGTCACCAATCTCCTTATTAGCTTCTGCAAGAATCATCATCATCTTTTTATTTAGCTCTTTCACCATTTATGCAGCCATCAACTTCTCATTCCACTCTTTCTCTTATTTCTTTCTGTTTATAAGCTACCATAGCTTCCTTGTATCTCTGGGTTGCATTTCAAGTTGTATGGATCAACTGTTTTGACATAACTAATTTATCTAATCCACTAACTGACATGACTATATCAAATACTGTACTTTCCTGTAAGCTACAAAGATCTTGTCTTTTTGTGCTTTTTTCTCTGTTGCTTATATAAGCTGGATTTAGGCTTTCCCTTTGTATTTGTATTTCAGTGGCAACTTTATTATCAATTTGGTGGTTACAACACATAAGTAGTTTGCATAGTCTTTTCAAAATTATAATATCACTCTGTAGTTACTCCCTTCATTCTAACTTTCCCAATTTTCCAATCTTTGGTGGCATATCAAAGGTCTACTGCAGTGTTTTTCAACTTTTCAATGAATGGCACCCCTGGTTGAAAAATAAAAAATTGCAACACCCTTGACCGATGGTGGATCTAGAATCTGAAAAGGAGGGCTTTAATGGGGGGACAGATGAATCTTTTGTGAAAACGAATATTATGCGCAATGCTGGGGTGGGATCCAGGGAGGGGACACTCTGTGGAAAGAAAAATTTTAAAAATTAACAGTTTTAAGTAGCATTTTAATGCAAAAATAATGTTTCTGTGTTCAAAATCAAAATTTAAGTCCATTGAATTTTGTCGAAATACTGACAATGAGTTATCTTGAACTACATTTAAGTAAATTTCCAAGAAAATGCCGAAAGGTGTTAAACTTTGTGACACCCCAATTGTGGCACCATGGCACCTTAGGGTGCCACGGCGCCACGATTGAAAAACACTGGTCTACTGTATGTACTGTCCAGAGATTCTCTGCTTTGCTGAGATCCACATCAGTAATAGAACTCAGAGAATGTTTTAATTTACTACCTGCAATTTACAATCACAAGGTTGGAACATACTTTTATTAAGGAAATAGTTAAAAAAAGTGACAAGTGTCATGAAATTAGTGAACAAAAGTGACCATTAATTTCATATTACTATTAAAAGAAATGGAGGCATAGGAATGCATTCACCAAAATACATCTCAGATCTTTACATTAAATAGAATTTATTTTAGTCCTGATATTACATATAATTTATATGAACGTATTATTGATCAAACTACTGTTTTTATTAAAAAAATGAAATTAATTTTTATTGTCCAATAAATAACTAAATTAAATGATTAAATGCTAAAAATTTTTAAGTATATTTCACTATTAAAATCAGCAAAATTTCAATAGATGGGTGATACTCAAATGAGGTGAAATCAATAATTATAGTGAAATCTGTTCAAATTACAGTTAACAGGTTTAACCCTTTCCCGGCCAGGGTACCGATCTATCGTTACCCTAATTGTTTTGCAAAACGGCCAGGATACTGATTCATCGTTACCCTGTTAAAAATCGATTTTTATAAAATTTATCGACAACAGATGTCAGCACTTGACGGTATCGTCTTGTTTATCGTCTGTTTCACATATTTTTGTCCAGATGGTGTTTTGTCGATGTAAAAAATTTTAATTATCAATGTTTTTTCCTTAATTTTTCATTTTCTGATAATTTTTTATTTCATTTTTAGCATATTCATGCAATAATCTTATATATAAAATTCTCGTGTCGCAATGTTAGTTACCTTACTCCTCCGAAACGGCTTTACCGATTTTTACAAAATTTCATATGCATATTCAGTAGGTCTGAGATTCGGCTACTATCTATTTTTCATACCCCTACACCATTTCCCCCCTTTCAAAAATATATTTATATATGGATTAAGGCATTTATGTCCAACAGATGGCGCTAACTTCCGACAACCTAAGTTTGCTTTTCTGTGAGAATGGATTGAAGCAGATCATTTTCTATCTATCTATATAAATAAAATATAACGTTCGTTTGTTCCTACCGATTCCTTTGAAATTTTGACACAACGTTGCATTTGAATACGCACGTGTTTTTATATAATATACATGTCGAAATTCCCCCCAGTGGGGGGAGATGGACGGGATTAAGGCTTACCGTGAAGAACTCGGCTTCCATTATACTATTTTACATGCGATTTTTTGCGTTTTCAATTGAGTTTTAATAGGTTACGTCAACAGAATATACACTAAAAAGGGATTTTTCGATATTCCCCAGCGGGAAAAGTGACGGGATTAAGGCTTACTGTGAAGAACTCGGCTTCTATTTATACTATTTTACATGCGGTTTTGATTGCGTTTTAATAGGGTACGTCAAGAGAATGTACACTAAGAAGGGATTTTTTGAAATTCCCTCCACGGGGGAAGTGTTATACATTTATAATAGATACATTTTGAGCCACAGCAACGCGTGGCCGGGTCAGCTAGTATTACTATAATAAGTTCATTAATGCTATAATAAGTTTATTCAGCTATAATATGTTAATGCATCATAAATATTCAAGTTATGACCTTCAGTTCTGATATTTTATATATTTTTTTAATTTTTAATTATTTTTTAAATCTAAAATATCAGCAAATGTTACATCTATTGCTACTGGTAATCATATGTTTATTACGAAAATAAATAATCTTGTTTGATATAAAATGAATAAAGTATATTAGTTCATTATATTAGTTGAAAGCAGAATAAAGTTCAGATTTCAAACATGTTTGATATAATGTGCAATTATTTCACAACGAATAAACGTACATGCATAAATGTTATATCAAATTGTACAGAACAATATTGTACGTCATATTGGCTCAGTGACAATAAGAATGAAGTAACCAGACAATGTTAATTTTGACAAATAGTAACAAATTTTCAAGTCTGAATGTCAGCTATCATATATATATATTTTTTTCTCATAAATTTTTCAAACAAACTTTATCGAAATATGTCGTATTTAAAACTAACTATATTGATAAATATATGTGATTTTTTTCATATGAATAAAATAATAATTTAATTTTTAGTGAATTTTTAAAATAATATTGCCTGATTCACCTATTTTGACCTTGGCCGTTTTACAAAATAAGGGGGCGTGGCAAACGGCAGGCTAAGGGTTAATATTCTATAATAGTGGAAATGATACTAATGTCACTTAACACGTCTTGATTCCAAGCACCTCATTTATACTTTGAATTCAATGCACAATTCTTTTCTCAGCTTCTCAAAAAGTCGAAAAGAGTCACATTAAAATAGAATATGGTATATCCTTCCAAAAGGGACTTTTAATGACATTTTGCAAAAATAGTGACAAATGAAAAAAAAAATTGACTTTTAGTTGAAACGATGACAGATTCCAAATCCTGCAAGCATTGCTGATGGCTTCTATATACCATTTACTTAGTGAAAGCTTTGAAACTGTTGTAATCAGACCACCTCTACAACTTCATTTCCAAAGAAAACTGACTGCTAGCTAGGATTGCCAACTGCTTTTCAGTAAATCCTGCAAGACTTAAAAATAAGCTATTTATGATTGAAAAAGCTAGCTTTTCAAAACAATTCAAAGTCATATAATTCAAATTTTGTACTTTCTTAAAACATTGGAGTAAATATTAGTAATTATTATACTTAAATTTAATTATCATGAATATCATGTGACACAACAGTGTGCACATTCAAATCATTTGTTGTTCTCTTTTCTACCAGATTCCATCAGTAGTTGTTGGCTTATTACATATGTGTATCAGGTTTGTAGATGTTGGTTTATGTTTCCTTTTCCATTTTATGATGTATTATAAACTCTTCAATAATAATTGTTTTTCTTTTCCAGGCTTAATATTAAATTCCCTGGGATTTCCAGATTATCCTGGTCCATTGAACACAAAACTAAACAATTCAAAGAATCTTATAGCTTTATTGACATTAAACAATTTTTAAAGATTTTGTACAACCTTGCTTGCAATGAACTTTGTTCACCATTTAAACTTTCAGAAATTTACATAAACTTGTGTAAATATTAAACCAAGTACTATAAATAATTCCTTTTGTAAATACACAAGTTCATTCCAATAAGTTACTACCTTGGATTTCATTAGTTAGATTTCACTTTTTTTGTCAACCAATTGCTCATTAATGTCACCAATCTCCTTATTAGCTTCTGCAAGAATCATCATCATCTTTTTATTTAGCTCTTTCACCATTTATGCAGCCATCAACTTCTCATTCCACTCTTTCTCTTATTTCTTTCTGTTTATAAGCTACCATAGCTTCCTTGTATCTCTGGGTTGCATTTCAAGTTGTATGGATCAACTGTTTTGACATAACTAATTTATCTAATCCACTAACTGACATGACTATATCAAATACTGTACTTTCCTGTAAGCTACAAAGATCTTGTCTTTTTGTGCTTTTTTCTCTGTTGCTTATATAAGCTGGATTTAGGCTTTCCCTTTGTATTTGTATTTCAGTGGCAACTTTATTATCAATTTGGTGGTTACAACACATAAGTAGTTTGCATAGTCTTTTCAAAATTATAATATCACTCTGTAGTTACTCCCTTCATTCTAACTTTCCCAATTTTCCAATCTTTGGTGGCATATCAAAGGTCTACTGCAGTGTTTTTCAACTTTTCAATGAATGGCACCCCTGGTTGAAAAATAAAAAATTGCAACACCCTTGACCGATGGTGGATCTAGAATCTGAAAAGGAGGGCTTTAATGGGGGGACAGATGAATCTTTTGTGAAAACGAATATTATGCGCAATGCTGGGGTGGGATCCAGGGAGGGGACACTCTGTGGAAAGAAAAATTTTAAAAATTAACAGTTTTAAGTAGCATTTTAATGCAAAAATAATGTTTCTGTGTTCAAAATCAAAATTTAAGTCCATTGAATTTTGTCGAAATACTGACAATGAGTTATCTTGAACTACATTTAAGTAAATTTCCAAGAAAATGCCGAAAGGTGTTAAACTTTGTGACACCCCAATTGTGGCACCATGGCACCTTAGGGTGCCACGGCGCCACGATTGAAAAACACTGGTCTACTGTATGTACTGTCCAGAGATTCTCTGCTTTGCTGAGATCCACATCAGTAATAGAACTCAGAGAATGTTTTAATTTACTACCTGCAATTTACAATCACAAGGTTGGAACATACTTTTATTAAGGAAATAGTTAAAAAAAGTGACAAGTGTCATGAAATTAGTGAACAAAAGTGACCATTAATTTCATATTACTATTAAAAGAAATGGAGGCATAGGAATGCATTCACCAAAATACATCTCAGATCTTTACATTAAATAGAATTTATTTTAGTCCTGATATTACATATAATTTATATGAACGTATTATTGATCAAACTACTGTTTTTATTAAAAAAATGAAATTAATTTTTATTGTCCAATAAATAACTAAATTAAATGATTAAATGCTAAAAATTTTTAAGTATATTTCACTATTAAAATCAGCAAAATTTCAATAGATGGGTGATACTCAAATGAGGTGAAATCAATAATTATAGTGAAATCTGTTCAAATTACAGTTAACAGGTTTAACCCTTTCCCGGCCAGGGTACCGATCTATCGTTACCCTAATTGTTTTGCAAAACGGCCAGGATACTGATTCATCGTTACCCTGTTAAAAATCGATTTTTATAAAATTTATCGACAACAGATGTCAGCACTTGACGGTATCGTCTTGTTTATCGTCTGTTTCACATATTTTTGTCCAGATGGTGTTTTGTCGATGTAAAAAATTTTAATTATCAATGTTTTTTCCTTAATTTTTCATTTTCTGATAATTTTTTATTTCATTTTTAGCATATTCATGCAATAATCTTATATATAAAATTCTCGTGTCACAATGTTAGTTACCTTACTCCTCCGAAACGGCTTTACCGATTTTTACAAAATTTCATATGCATATTCAGTAGGTCTGAGATTCGGCTACTATCTATTTTTCATACCCCTACACCATTTCCCCCCTTTCAAAAATATATTTATATATGGATTAAGGCATTTATGTCCAACAGATGGCGCTAACTTCCGACAACCTAAGTTTGCTTTTCTGTGAGAATGGATTGAAGCAGATCATTTTCTATCTATCTATATAAATAAAATATAACGTTCGTTTGTTCCTACCGATTCCTTTGAAATTTTGACACAACGTTGCATTTGAATACGCACGTGTTTTTATATAATATACATGTCGAAATTCCCCCCAGTGGGGGAGATGGACGGGATTAAGGCTTACCGTGAAGAACTCGGCTTCCATTATACTATTTTACATGCGATTTTTTGCGTTTTCAATTGAGTTTTAATAGGTTACGTCAACAGAATATACACTAAAAAGGGATTTTTCGATATTCCCCAGCGGGAAAAGTGACGGGATTAAGGCTTACTGTGAAGAACTCGGCTTCTATTTATACTATTTTACATGCGGTTTTTGATTGCGTTTTAATAGGGTACGTCAAGAGAATGTACACTAAGAAGGGATTTTTTGAAATTCCCTCCACGGGGGAAGTGTTATACATTTATAATAGATACATTTTGAGCCACAGCAACGCGTGGCCGGGTCAGCTAGTATTACTATAATAAGTTCATTAATGCTATAATAAGTTTATTCAGCTATAATATGTTAATGCATCATAAATATTCAAGTTATGACCTTCAGTTCTGATATTTTATATATTTTTTTAATTTTTAATTATTTTTTAAATCTAAAATATCAGCAAATGTTACATCTATTGCTACTGGTAATCATATGTTTATTACGAAAATAAATAATCTTGTTTGATATAAAATGAATAAAGTATATTAGTTCATTATATTAGTTGAAAGCAGAATAAAGTTCAGATTTCAAACATGTTTGATATAATGTGCAATTATTTCACAACGAATAAACGTACATGCATAAATGTTATATCAAATTGTACAGAACAATATTGTACGTCATATTGGCTCAGTGACAATAAGAATGAAGTAACCAGACAATGTTAATTTTGACAAATAGTAACAAATTTTCAAGTCTGAATGTCAGCTATCATATATATATATTTTTTTCTCATAAATTTTTCAAACAAACTTTATCGAAATATGTCGTATTTAAAACTAACTATATTGATAAATATATGTGATTTTTTTCATATGAATAAAATAATAATTTAATTTTTAGTGAATTTTTAAAATAATATTGCCTGATTCACCTATTTTGACCTTGGCCGTTTTACAAAATAAGGGGGCGTGGCAAACGGCAGGCTAAGGGTTAATATTCTATAATAGTGGAAATGATACTAATGTCACTTAACACGTCTTGATTCCAAGCACCTCATTTATACTTTGAATTCAATGCACAATTCTTTTCTCAGCTTCTCAAAAAGTCGAAAAGAGTCACATTAAAATAGAATATGGTATATCCTTCCAAAAGGGACTTTTAATGACATTTTGCAAAAATAGTGACAAATGAAAAAAAAAATTGACTTTTAGTTGAAACGATGACAGATTCCAAATCCTGCAAGCATTGCTGATGGCTTCTATATACCATTTACTTAGTGAAAGCTTTGAAACTGTTGTAATCAGACCACCTCTACAACTTCATTTCCAAAGAAAACTGACTGCTAGCTAGGATTGCCAACTGCTTTTCAGTAAATCCTGCAAGACTTAAAAATAAGCTATTTATGATTGAAAAAGCTAGCTTTTCAAAACAATTCAAAGTCATATAATTCAAATTTTGTACTTTCTTAAAACATTGGAGTAAATATTAGTAATTATTATACTTAAATTTAATTATCATGAATATCATGTGACACAACAGTGTGCACATTCAAATCATTTGTTGTTCTCTTTTCTACCAGATTCCATCAGTAGTTGTTGGCTTATTACATATGTGTATCAGGTTTGTAGATGTTGGTTTATGTTTCCTTTTCCATTTTATGATGTATTATAAACTCTTCAATAATAATTGTTTTTCTTTTCCAGGCTTAATATTAAATTCCCTGGGATTTCCAGATTATCCTGGTCCATTGAACACAAAACTAAACAATTCAAAGAATCTTATAGCTTTATTGACATTAAACAATTTTTAAAGATTTTGTACAACCTTGCTTGCAATGAACTTTGTTCACCATTTAAACTTTCAGAAATTTACATAAACTTGTGTAAATATTAAACCAAGTACTATAAATAATTCCTTTTGTAAATACACAAGTTCATTCCAATAAGTTACTACCTTGGATTTCATTAGTTTGGAATACATAGCTATGCAAATCTTACAACTGCCTGGCAACATATTGCAACAAAGGACTCTTGGAGAATTTTCTGGAATTTCTTGTAGTTTTTCTTATGTAACATGTCTAGCATATAAAAGGCAGATCACCTTTAGTGGTTCATATTGTCTGAAAAATGGTGAGAGATAAGGTAGTTCTGGAATCAATCAGGAAAATTATTATCCAGAATTATATAGCAGAAGTCTCTCAACACAATATCACACAGGATGTGCAGATATCTCAGTACAAAGTTCAGGAAATCATCAAATGTTTTCAAGAAAAAGGAGTCTTGTCCAGGAAAAGCTTTAGGAAGAAGAATACAACTCAGTTCTAGACAACTATGTTCCTTTTGAAACTATATTTCCCAAACAGGCAAGTTTCCATAGGAGATTTGACAAAGTGAGAAAGGGTATACTTTAATATCCCAATATCTGAATGCACAGTGTAAAGATATATCTGATGATGCAAATACAGACTGTGCAAATCCAAGAGAAAAACTTTCATAAATGAATCATGCAAATACAGACGTTTAGCTTTGGTCAGAACTTATTTGAAGTAAACAAACACTGAAAGAAAATATTATGGTCAGATGAATCAACATTTCATATAAAAAAATAGAGATATAAGCAGGAAACTCATTTGTACTAAAAATGAAGTCTTGAATAACATGCTAGATTATTAACAAGTCCAGAGCCACAGTTTTTAATGGTTTGGAGATGTATGAGCACAGTGTTGGAGTGTTGGAGAGTGTTGGAAATTTGCATTTTGATGATGATACTGTGAACTTTGAAGGTTATATTCTAATCCTTCAGCAACATCTACACAAATCAAAATGTAAACTTTTCCAAAGATAAGTCTGCACTTTCCAGCATGACAATGTCCATTCACACAATGCCATGAAAACCTAAGCCAGGCTGCAGTCTAATCATATATATGTACTGTATTCCCCTGGCCTACATCAAGCCTGAACCTGTAAATGAAAATGTACAGAAATTTTTGGGGTAAAAGGCAATGCTGTCCTCACACATTAGAACAGTTACGTATGTATTTAAGCAAAGAACAGAAAGAAACTCCTATGTAGTTGCTGCAACAATTTGTATCTTCCATGGCTCAATGCCTTGCAACTCTAAGTGAAAAGGTGATGCTATTCTATAGTGATTAGAGAATCTTAACACGTTGAATGAAGTTCAAAGAAATGTGTTGCAAAGAATCTGCAGATAAATTATATATTTTAATAAAAAGATATTTTCCTAAAATCTGTAAGATCATATGTTTGTAAGATCACTATTTTTATAATAAATTACTTTTTTGTTACAAAAACATCTATGCATTGTACTATAAATTATTTTACGTTTTTATAAGTGAATGAAATTCATTCCAAGTTGTATACATCAACCAATCAGTACCAAAAAATAAAATAAAATTGAACATAGAAAAGCATAACAAACATGATTATTTTTTAAATCTATATTGTAAAATACTTGTATATAACATAACATAATAATGAACTTTTGTTCAGAGATTCCTAGGATGCTTCCATTTGAACTCATTCTATTTTATTGTATTTATTTGTAAAACAATTTTTTTTTGACTGAAGTGAGAAAAGCATTCCATTTAAAAAATAGCTAAGATGCACAAGTTTAAAATTGAATTTCAAGGTTTCTTTATGGATAGAAAAATTTTAAGACAATTCATTTCATTATGTTATGTTAAGTAAAAATAAATTAAAAATAATATAAATGACAAACAGGATAATGTTCAATACTTATTTTCATGCTTTTATGTATATATAATTACTTTAAATGTTGTACCATTATATTATCCTAAAGATATTTTAAATATTTAAATGGAATTTAAAGTAAATGCTCATTACCAGCAGTTTATTTCAACTGATGAGACTTTAGCAGTATAGCTAAAAACACATTCTACACAGTGTGGCTAAAAGGTTTAAGACTGCCTTTAAAAAAATACAAAAAGCTTTTATTTCATCAATATCATAACTTATTCTTGACACATATTCAATATTCAAGACACATTTCTCCCAGCTCCACAGTGTTTCTCATGGTCCTCCAGACTGTTTAAGGTATTCTGAAAGTCTGGAACTGCAATTCTTTTCAATTTCCTTGTCACTTTAGTTTTGATTTGCTTCACATCATTGCAGTAGTTCCCCTTTGGCTTCATTTCAATTTAAGAAAGAGAAAATAGTCAGTTGGGACCAAATCAAGAGAATATAGAACGTAGTGCAACATGGTGACATTTCTGGAGGTCAAAAAATGATGCATGACTATTGTATTATGGGCTGGTCGCAGGAACCAGTTACTGTTGGTCCTCATTCCAGTTCACATATGGCCAATCCTTGCAAGTAATCTTTCAATAATTCCCTTGTAAAATACAGCATTTACTATTCTCCCTCTGGAATGAACTCTCTATGGACTCTTAAGCCTCAATAAAAGCATTCAATGTAGTCTTCACTTTTGACTTCTGAAATCAGACTTTCTTCACTCTTGGTGAATCTTTTCCAACCTATTCAGCACTGTGGTATTTTGTTTCCAGGTCATAGGAAAAAAACCATGTTTCATCTCCAATGAAAATCTTGTTGAAGAAATCTGGATCACTTTCTATCATCTGAAGCAGGTCCAATAATGTATCACTGTGCTTGTTTTTATTCTGTTGAGAGCACGAGTAAAATAAAGAATACACAAAATTTTTTTCTTCAAATCTTTGACAATAATCAAAAGAGCTGTTTCTTTGTTTCACTGCTCTGCAATGATCCAAATGATAACACATTAGTCGGAAACTAACAATTGCCAAAACAATTTGGTGTTCTTCCTCATTTCTGCTTGATGCTGAATGGCCACTCCTTGGGTCATCTTCAACTTCCTTTCTCCCATCACGGAATCATGATGAGTCATAATGTTATGACTCATCATGATTCCGTGATGGGAGAAAGGTCATAATGTTATGACTCATCATGATTCCATGAAACATTAGAACATCATGAAAAATGTTAGAACAAGTCTAAGAAGCCTCTCCAAATGCTTTCTGGATCATATCAAACAATTCTGTTGATGTTTTGCCTAAATGAACACAAAATTTAATTATATACCATTGTTCTTTTGATGCCTGCATAACAAGAATGTTCTAACACATCACACAAAACACGTCAATATAAGAACTGCACTAAACCAATACTGATGAAAATTGCTGAAACTGTTAAAAAAGGTCAGTTAAATAAAATTTTATCAATAATTCATATATGGCATTGTTTTTTGATGCTACAAAGAATCAATCCTAAAACTATAGCCACACTATTATTAGTGCATAACACTACAATAAATCAGTGGTTTTTAACTTGTATTCTGCAGAACTAAGATTTTGTTAATAAAATTAGTTTCATTGCAGAATTCCAAGTTAGTTTTGAACTTTAATGAATAGTTTATTTAAATTAGTTTTTCATACATATTTCAGTTTCAAAAATTAATAATATTTTATAGGAAAAGGGAACCTATGCACACACTATAAAGCTAACATTTGTGGAAAATGAAATCCATTGAGTATATTGGTGGGAGAATCAAATCATGTTTTTAATTCTTTGTATTAGAAAACTAAAGTCTCATTCCTATTGGTAAAACCTGTTACCTAGAGATAGTAACATTTGAATACTTGATTGTTCAGTTAGTGATTCAGGCAAAAAAATCAAATGTGTTCAATTCTCCCACTATGTGGAGCTCCCACCACAGATGCAAATAAAATTATCTGCAAAAATTACTCCTTCACATTAATTACCAGTTTGAATTAATTATACTTGTTTTTCCATTATTTTTTTTATGTTAAATTAATTATTTTTGATTTTCTGTTTTATTTAACAAGGTGAAAAAAATTAAAGCATGTTGGGAACTACTGCACTACATCTATTCATGACAAATTCTGATAGTTGTTTTGGACTGTAAATGTATGTTATTGATTGTAAGATGTACTTCTATTTTGAAAAATGGATAAATATATGCATCAAAAAATACAGTATATATCATAAAATCAATTCTTCAATGTAACTAGGAAATAATATAAATGACAAACAAAATTAATTGATTATCATAAAAAAAAAAAAGCACTTACCTCGGTACACTCCAGATCGATAAGGATCATCATTCCTTCTATAAGCACTATATCTGTCATTATACACTGGATCACGATCATATCCACTATTTCTATAATATTTTCTATCACTTGACCAATTGCCTCTCTCTGATTCACTAGTTGGAGTCCTTATTCTATCCTGATAATATATTCTTCTATAATCACGATCTCTGTAATATCTTTCTTGTCCATCAATAGATTCATTTAAAGATGTTCTACTAGAAGGTCTTGAACGATCACGTTCTGAATAATAATCTCTTTCATCTAAACTACTATATCTTTTATCATCAGCATAATGTCTAGAATCAGAACGTCTATCCCACGTTTCATTTCTATTTGAACGATCCATTTCTGGAGGATAATGACCTCGTCGTCTGTCTTCTTCAGGTCTTCTATTTCCATAACTCCTATCCCATCTTCCAATTTGTTCTTCATTTGCTGTTGACTGATTGGGAAGAGAATCTCTACTTTGTGATAATTCTTCTTTTCTATCACGTAATATTTCTCTGTCACTCACTGATCCATGACCTGAAACTACTCTCTGTGTAGAAAACCGTTCAGTATCTTGCCTTGGAATTCTTTCTGATGATAAGTCATCATATCTTGATTTTCCTCCATCTCCAGCTAACTGAGAATTAATTCTATCATCATGATGCGAATAAGGTACTTCTGAAGCAGATTTTTCTGCAGGTGTTTTAACTTGCTGGAAATAAAATGAAAACTTAAATTATTTAAATTTTAATAATAATTGTTAAATAGATTTTATAGCATACTAATCAGATTAATAAATTTTAATTTTTAAAACTGATTATCAAATGAAAAACTCAATAATATAAAAAAAACTTTTCAATCTGCTTTGAATTAATTTGTATCAGCCATTTTTAATACTTTTTTTCTAATTTAGAGCTGTAACAATAAAACATTTGTATTTTGTGTATTATATTTAAGTAAATTTTTTTTTTTGCATAATTTTTTCTTTGAAATGTTTGAAAGTCATCATTAACTTGAGAGTTGTAGATTACAGATACCGTAAAACCTGTCTATGGTGACCACACAGTTCTTTTAAAAAGTAGTCTTTTAGACAGGTGGTTGTCCAATATAGGTGGTGCTGTAATACCACATTTTTGTACGTATTTTGCGCACTTTTTAGCCATTTAAACTAAGCAAAACTCGAGGCAAGCAAAAATAAGCAAATTTTTTCAACAATAGAGCTATATCAGTACTGTATTTTATTCTTATCAGATAACTCAATTTACAGGAGTCATGGTGATTTTATAAGACATATTTAATACCAATATTAATACAGTATTTGCATTTTCTCAATTATAATTCACACTTTCTTTTTTCTGACTTAATTAGTTCAACTTGGTTCTTTTTGTTTGCTCCTCAGTTACGTGTATTACGTCATCGATATACAAGTGTGTCGTATCTCTCCATTACTTTGGTTTTGGTTTTCATTAGTTTGATCTTATTTTAACTTTAAAAATACTGTATTTTTTTAATATTTAATATTTTCTTAAGTAGAATAACAAAAATTATTAATTAATAATAAAACAATTATTATTTTTTTCTCATAATACGATTTCATTACATTCCACAATTGTCATTCGAAATCGAATCGAAAAAGGATGGTTGCCTGTTAAACTGATTTTTGCGTTAATGCGTTTCGTTTATTGTTTTTTGAATATTTTACATGTGAAAATTACTTGGATATTATTTTTCTAAAAGTATCGTGGAAATAAGGTAGGTTGATACAGAAATTATTTATCACACATGTACTGTATATGAGCATCAAAAAAATAAATAAATAAAATAAATTTTATCAAACGATGAGACCAGCCAACTAATTGTATCATATGCAATATTTTATACCCCTAAGGAAAATACTGTAGGTCTACGGTAAAATAAATTTCGTTTTCCCACAGTTAAACTTTGCTGCCAATTGCCATTGGGATAAACCATTTTCACTTTCTCTGATAACCTGAACACAATCTTCTAATGACAGCACTTTGCATTTCTTTTCTTTTTTGGGCAATTTCAAACAAACTGAAATGAATTTCCTTTGTTGCTAGACTAATTCATTAACACCTGCACCTGATTTCAAGGGCAAGAGAAGTGCCCGAGGTGGGATAGAACACGAGTTTAGACTAATTCATTATATTTGAAGGAGGAAATGTTGTTGAGATGGGTTCGAACAATAGTTTAGATCAGATATATTTGCGGAAGTAGTCGTTTATTACAGTTGTTGTATGTTGTTTTCGGACCAAAAATTGATGCCTGCAGTCGTGTTACACAGTTGGTCATTTAATACGGGTAACTTATATGAAGACTATGTATAAACTATTCCATGCCAGAAATTTTTTGCCTGTTTTGACAGGTGCCCATCGAATGGAGGTGATCACCTAAGCAGTTTTCACTGTATCTCTGTATAACATGGTAGTTACATTCTGAAAAAATACCTTATATAAATCCATGCTATAATGACTAGTAAAAACAGAGTTAAATTCCAAAAGTTTGCAAAAGTAAACTTCTTGTAATTAAGAGAAATAGGTTTATTAATGCGATCAATAATTAACTAACAATTACAATCAAATTTATTGCATGTTAATATTAATTTTCTCTTCACTGCTAAACACTATTAAATGCAGAAATTTACTTTTTAGTAAAATATTGTCATCTTCTGAGCTTTCCTGTTAACCTTAACCTAAAGTATAGGGTCTTTCAACCAGAGGTGTCATTTTAAATCAACAGAAAAATGCAATATTTTTGTGAAAAGTGGTGATATTTTTATTTTAATCCAAAGTACAAACTCTGAGGTTAGTAATGGAACACAATATCTGCCAAATGTCCTCCTCAGTTCTTCTTACAAATGGTCATTCTTTTGATGAAATTTTTCATCGCGTTTTCACATAATAGTGGCTGTATTTCGCCAACAGCAGCTGTAATATTGTCTTTGAGTGCTTGAATCATTGCTGGAGCATTGGTGTAGACTTTACCTTTAACGTAGCCCCAAAGAAAAAAGTCTAATGATGTTAAATTGCTTGATCTTGGCAGCCAATTGAAGTCTCCATTTCGAGAAATCACATGTGCAGGAAATTTTTCATGCAATAGAGCCATTGTTTCACAAGCTGTGTGGCAGGTGGTGCCTGCTGTCCTGTTGAAAATAAATATCATCTGCATCTATAGCATCAATTTTAGGCCAAAAAAGTCAATCAACATGATTTCAACTCAGTCAGTCAGTCAACTCAGTTTTCAGCCACATTCTCAGCTACAGCTGCGATATTTCCAGGTGATTTGGCCGGACTAGCACAAGTTGGAGTCTTCACATCACTAACTTGTCTGAGACATTCAAATTTATTGATTAAATTCACTATAACTGTCGCAAGAAAGCACTTGATGAGGACCAAAAGTAGTATGAACTTTATGACCCATCTCTGCAATATTTTCACCGTTTTTGTAGTGAATTTTCACTACTTCAATGCATTGTGCGACTGTATCAATCCATATTTGAAAACCTAGTTTTTACTTGTCAAATGTCACCGCAATGACAGATGTATGTTGACAGTTGAAAAATGGCGCAAAATTTAAAATGACACCTCTTGTTGAAAGACCTGGTATTATCATCTGATTTTTCTGTACTTTTTCATAAAATCTGATATTTTCATTTGCTTGTGTTTGCCTTAGATCTATGTAAAAATTTATTTTTACATAGATCTAAGGCATATCTATGTAATCTTAAGGTAATCTTAGACATACAATAATTACTACATAAAAAATTTATTTTTTATGTAGTAATTATTAATTTAATCTATGAAAACAAAACATGATAACAGTCTTTCAGGATCATTTAGAGTATTATTGCCTATGACAGGAACACCTGGTTTATAGAAAAGCTAGAATAGGAAACTAAGGCAAGAATGAAGAAAAATTGTACAATCAGTTCTCATCAAAGAAATCAGGCAAAAGCAGAATACATTTTAAATTTCAATATTCTAAAATCCATGGAAAAAATATAAAACAACATGCATTCTTGCTTAAATAAAAAAAATATTGAATGACGGTGCATTACTGTATACTCTTTCAATTTTATTTATCTCAACCTTGTACACAGTGATTTTTCTTTAACAGACCTACTAATCTTATTTATTAAATATACCTTGTATAATATGTCTGTATGTCTGTGTCTGTGGATCAATGTATATGTTTGCTTTTAAAAATTTGTGACATTTTGTATGAGAATGGCTCCAAATTGCAAATTATGTTAGAGTAAACCATGTTGTATGAGGGATACATATGCATAGATGCATAGTGTCTTTCTTTTTTTTTTTGTCATCTTTTCATAAAAGATAAGAATTAATTTAAAACTTTTTATTACACTCATGTAAAATGTGTTTTTTCCAATCAGAAAGCTATTGTTTATTTACTTACGGTAAAAGTCAAAATTTTATAAATACTATATCATAAACTTAACAAGAATAATAACAGATTTCATTTTTGAAAAGCCTAACATTCCTAAAGAAATCATCAAATAAAAATAACAATCATATAGGATGGTCCATAATGCTCTTACCTTATTCTATGTTTATATACATTGATCCACACACACACACATTATACAAGGTAAAAATCAATAAATAATGTTAGTAGCTCTGTTAAAGAAAAATCACTGTGTACAAGGTTGAGATAAATAAAATAGAAAGAGTATACAGTAATGCAGTCTTGTATCAATACTTGTTCTCTGCCAGTTAGCATTTGTATCCACTATATGGTTTAAAGAAAAAAAAAAAAGACATTGTCCATATTAAACTGAACCAGAATTGAACAGTAAGCTGTTATTTGATTTTTGACTGCCAAAAGCATTATGAAGTCCACTGCAGGATGTATGCACAACATGGAGTTATACATTCTCTACAAAAAGCTTGCAAGTAGATTCAAAATTCTATGTAGATCATCATCTATGTTTGTTCAGTTTTCCTTGAACTTTCGAACCACTTGTAAACTTTCTCTATACATGCACAACTTCCATTTTATCCCACTCAGCCTAATGCATTTGGCTGTCAAAAATCAAACAACAGCTCGTTGTTCAATTCTGGTGCAGTTGAATATGAGTGACACTTTCTTGTAAACCACAGAGTGGACACAAATGCCACCTGAGATAAAAATATTGTTTTCCTTAAAAATTCAATAGTAATAATAAAAAATATTGTCTTTTGAATTACTGTATACTCTTTCAATATTATTAGTCTCAACCTTGTGTGCTACATTATTTTTTCTTTAGTAGTGCTACTAGCCTTATTTATTGAATCTGCCTCATAGATTATAACACATGTTGACTTTTAAAGATCAAAAATATCAGTTTGAGTAACACTGTAATTGTAACATATCTGAATACAGGATCATGTATGCTGGGATGTTTTACAAAGAAATTTAGAGAAGATTTTTGCCAATAGAAAACATCCTTCTTTAGTGTTTAGCAGTAAAGAAAAAAATTAATATTAACATGCAATATTTTTTGATTGTGATTGTTAGTTAATTATTAATTGCTTTAATAAACATTTTCTCTTAATTACAAAAAAGAATAATATAGTTTTGCTAACTTTTGGAACCTAACCCTGTGTTTTGTACTAGTCCTTTGTTTTGTATAGCATGGATTCACATAACATGGCATTTTTTGGAATTGTGTTATATGGATGATATCTGCATAATGTATAAATTTTAAAGACTTTTAGTTTATATGAGTCAAATCTGTATTAAATAAAAATTTAGTTTATAAAAAGTTTTAATTTAGTAAGGAAAAAATTTTTAAATACAGTTTTTGTATTTGATAGTAGTTATTTATTTTCAATTAACAAAAATCTAGCTACAAGCATTACATAACTTTCCTGGCTGTTATGACTTTTTATTTAAAAAACTTTTACATTATTAAGCAAAAAAACTAAAATTTTGTTTGGCACCATCTGTTATAAAAAGTTTTTTTTAAAACAAACTCTGATATTTTTAATTACTAAAAAGTGGCAAAAAGCTTAATTTTGAAGGTAGAGGTGTTTTATAAAAAAGTGTAAATGTTAATAAATAAAATCGCTAAGTCTTAGCCCTCTCAAGATACCTTACCCCCTCTCAACCTTTCACCACTAAAATTTATTAGCATCAATGCCTCTCATACAAGCCAACATGCCAAATTTCATTTCTTAATATCTGAGGATGGGGTAAAAATTAAGCAAAATATATGCCAACATACACACTGAATCTTATTGCTTTTTTTTTTTTTTTTTTTTTACCTTTTTGAATTCAGGGGATCTCAAAACGTGGAAATCTGCAAAAAAGTTGGAGAATCAAATTTTACACAATTCCTATACTTTCCCTTCTTATGTACACATAACAGCCAGAAAGTAAAAACTAACATTATATTTATAAATATAAAAATTTCATTCAAAATAAACAGATTCTGCAAAATTTAAAATTAGAATTTAAATAATATGTACCTGTTGAATATGTCCAGCGCCTTGGGGAGATGTTCTATGTAATAATTCCATTGTTAATACAGGTGGTGGTGGAGGAGGACCAAGTGTAGATAACTGATCATTACTTTTCTAAAAAAAATTAATTTTTATTTAAAGCTAAGGGAACACAAAATTTTAAATGATTAAATTACATAAAGAAAACATAACTAACCACATCTGAAACAACTTGTTCTGCTGCTGAAATAGGAACTGATGCCTGTTTTTTCACATCAGTTTGATATCCTTCCCATCCCAAAGGACTTTGCCTTGAAACATTATTAACATTACATTCCAAAGAGTCTGTTTCTACATTCTGTTTAACATTAGTTTCTTTTTCAGCTATAGTCTCTGAAAGTAACGGTGCTGCAGGAACAAATGTAACACTAGGCAGATCTGGATTATCCCATAAAGTTGTACTAGGTGAATTACTGCATCGCTGATGATTGTGATGACGATGAAGAGAAGCATGCCAAGATGACTGATGAGAAAGTATTTCCCCATCTGGAGGATGCTCTAAATTTTCTGGTACAGTTTCTAAATTAACTTCTTGAGCAGTGCTAATTGGAACAGAATCTTGTAATGTATTTTGTTCAATTTCTTGTTGTATGATATTACCTATATTTGAAATGAACATAATGCTAAATATTATAATTAAATCTTTAAACAGATCCAGAATGATAACAGAAAAAATAATAATAACCGAGTGTAAAATATTTTTATTTAGTGCATAAAGCAGGATATTTTATTTTTTACTTAAAAATTTCATAAACTTTTCAGTTTAATTTTGTCTTTTTATGATGCAGAATGAAGTAAAGGAGTTATATATAGGAATTAAAATAATGTTACTATTGTATTAGCAGAATTGTAATAATGAATAAAAACAAAAGATATGAATTCATGCTATTATCAGAAAGATAATCCTTTTATTATTTCAGTAGAAACAGTACAGTTAGTAAAGTTACTTCAATTTTTATAGCACTTTTCTAATTTTTGTATCAAAGGGTAAAGAAGAAATAGAAAATGAAGCTTACTTGGCATGACATTGTATCTATTGTATTTTTCCTGCTGAACACACTGATATTTCAGGTGTTTTAACAGAATGTAAATTACCTGATAAAAATAATTTACTTGGAGGTTTAAATGGACTTCCTTCACGGGGTTTAATAACAGTACCTCTTTCTTGTTGTATTACATCAGCTGAATTATTTCTACAAATATCACTATTACTTTGTGATGGAAAGACAGGAACAATGTCCGGTATTTGTTGATTGATTGGTTCATCTGCATTCCGATATGTTTTGGTGCTATCAGTTTTATTTTCATCTCCCTGAAATTACAATCTTTATTTATTCTCAGGACACTTCCCATTTTTGCAGAGAACTATGGAGTTTCAATTTTATAATACTTATGAACAATTTATGTTCTATTTTTGATTAAATTTACAATATAAAGTTACTACTTTTATAATATTAAGAGTATGTTATTTAAAACAATAGTTTTATTAAACAATTTTAATAGAATACAAATAGTAATTTTAATAGGATAGAAACAGTAAAATCAAATCACCATTTTGAAATTATAACTAAATTTACAGCTTCCCCTAACCCAGAGGTTCCCAATCTTTTTCGGTTTGCGGCTCCCTAAATAATCGGATTTTTTCGCGGCGCCCTTAATACATCAGATTTTTTTCTAAATTTTTGACTTTCTTGAAAAATTGGAAAACTTTCCTTTTCAAAAGCGATTATCCATTTAACAGCGAAAAATTAAAAACAGATACTTACTATTTTCCTTGGGATAATATAAAATATCTAATTTCAACTGTTTCGGTAATATCTATATTGAGACTGGACACACCGTGGTTAGGTTAGTTGAAAAATAAATTAAACACGAATTTCAAATTCACAAACAATTTATTGAACGTTCATTGTTGATTAACATTATTAAAATTATTAATGGGATGGATGGGCTTGATGTTCACTACACAACTTCTCAAATCTCGGAATAAAATTGGATATGGCGACCCTCATTTCTTGTTCAACGTTAATTTTCGAGCGATATTTACTTTTTATTACTGCGACTGCCGAAAACCCAGCTTCGCACAAATAGGATGTTGCAAACGGAATTAATATTCGTAGAGCTTTACCACTAAGCAGTGGATATTCCTCTTTTACTGATATCCAAAAATCAGAAAGTTCCATGCTACCAAATTTTAACTTTAAAGTATTATCGCAAGACAAGTCAATAAGAGATTCTTCTTCTAAAGAAGTAAATTCAGATGGAGTCTTGGCTCTAAATGGGTCTTGAATCCATGTAAATTTATCAATATCTGCTTCAAAGTATTTTTCGAACTTTTTTATAAGCTCTGATAGGTGATCAACAAAAATGGATTTTATATTGCAAGACAAATTAATTTCATTGGAGGTTACAAACTGGTGCAACAAGGGAAAACAATCACTGATACACTCTTTATTAATTTTTATTTTCCATAGCTGTAATTTTTTTCTGAAAGCTGAAATCTTTTCTGTTTGCTTTAAAATGTGCATATTGCGTCCTTGTAAGGAGAGATTCAACGAATTCAACTTTTCAAAAATATCACATAGGTATGCGAGTTTAATCAAAAAGTCTGTTTCCACAAAGTGTTTGGCATACTCATGTTTTTCTTCTTCAAGGAAAGCGTATATTTCTTGCCGTAATTGGAACGTACGAGACAATACACCCCCGCGAGAGAGCCATCGTGAGTGGCAGTAGTACAACAAAGATGTGTATTCGGCTCCCATATCTTCACACATTTTTTAAAAAAATCTTGCTTTCAGTGGCCGAATTTTTATATAGTTTACTATATTTACTACACGTTCTAAAACTATATTTAGTGGAGGACTCATATACTTTGATGCAAGTGCTTCTCTGTGAATGATGCAATGGGTCCAAACTGAATCTGGAGCTTTGTTTCGAATAAGCGCCTGCAATCCTCCATAAGAGCCGGACATTGAACGACCACCGTCAGTACAAACACCAACGCACTTTGTCCATTCTAAATTATTTTCAACCATAAATATATTCAGGATCTCGAACAAATCCTGAGCCTTTGTACTTCCAGTAATACTTTTACAAAAGAGAAGGTCCTCAACGATTGAATTACCATCTAAGAACCGTACGTAACAAATCAAGTGTGCGTCCTTATTATTATCTGTGGCCTCATCGAGTTGCAATCCAAATTCACTTCCTTTTAATTTTTCAATTAATTGTATATTGAGATCCTCCCCATGTGCTGAATTCTGCGACTAATGGTATTGTTAGACAAAGGGACTTTTGAAAGCAGTTTTCCCGCCGACTCGCCAATCATAATGTTCACTAAATCTACAGCAGCCGGTAGAATGAGTTGCTCTGCGATGGTATGGTTCTTTTTACACTTAGCAACTCTATATGCAACTTTGTATGATGCTAGCAAAGCATTATTTGGTATTGACATATGTTTAAAAATGCTGCCTTTTTGTTGTTTTAATTCAATTAACTTTTTGGTAAAAAAGTCGCGAGGTCTACCAACAAAGTTAGAATGGTTGGTTTCTAAATGTCGTTTTAACTTACTTGGAAGCATACATTCTGGTGCCAAAACTTTCATACACAACACACACTGTGGTCTCTCCTTATCATTTTCGTTTATTGATGTAAAGCCAAAATCCAAATAACTGTCGTCATATTTACGACGTTTTCGCCTCTCGAAACCCTTGCCACTTGTTTCTGGAACATCCTCTCTAGATTCAGCACTATCTTTATTATTCGAGTTTAATAAGAATTTGTCCATTTTTAGGGTGATCAGAAAAATAACTTTTGAAAATTAACTTAACCACCACACTATTAAGTTAGTCGTTAGTCCAACAAACAAAAACTAATGCGAACACTAAGATGGTGACAACGAATGAACAGAAATCCAACTTGCTACTGCGCTACCCACAATTAGCGGCTAGCTCCACACCCAAGCTTTAGTGACTAAACCACTAAAGCATGGGTGGGGAAAGAAAACAATGAAAGACTCGAAAGTTGCTAAATTCTTGGAATTTTGTCAGCATACACGATTGTTGGCGCAAAAATTCGAGAATTGGAAATTCCAAGAAAATTGCCGAATTGTTTAATTGAATATTTCGCGGCGCCCTTATGACGGCATCTCGGCGCCCCGGGGAGCCGCGGCGCACACTTTGGGAATCACTGCCCTAACCAAAAGATATTTTGATAATTGTAACAATTCATTTAAAAATAATAGAATAATCATAAAAGATAATTTTTTATTATCTAATACAATTATAATCTATATTATAACTACAAACTTGATTTGTTTCACTAAAATATATAATAGTTAAATTTTAAAAATCACTTACAACTCCTCTTTGTCGTTGAGATGAATTTGATTCTATTTGTGATATATCAGCAGATGGTTCTGGAACTTCTTGATTAATGGGTTCTATATTAAAATTTGTATTAATTAAATTACAAAAAAATATTTAAAAACAAAAACTATTTCAAAAATTATTTTAAATAAAAAAAAATTTTTTTTTAAATAAAATCTTCAAAAACATTTCTAAGAGTTTAAATTTATTTTTACATTGTTTTCTACCTTCTATTGGAAAAGTTTCTGTCTCTTTTATAGAAGAATTTAATGTAAGACTTTCTATTCCTTCACTGATGTTATTCATTTCATCAATATTCACATCATCTCTTGAGGATGAATCAAATTCTTTTATACTTGATCCATTGTCATTTATTAATTGAGAATTTCCTTCGGTATCTTCTTTTAGAATAGTTTCTTGCAATTTATCACCACTCGCATTATTTTGATTTGTTTCTTGTGATGAATTATCTTTATTTTCACTAGTAATTGGAGTTTCTGTTGTTGGCACTAAGTAATCTACATTTGTATTATCATTGTTGAAAAATACTGAAAGACCTTTATTACAGTCAGATGAATCTAAATTTTTTACATTGTTATTTTCAGAAACTTCAGAACTAATATTTACAGAACTATCAAAATTTTGTACTTCACTTCTAAATTCACTACTTATAGAATTTGTGATAGAAGCATTTCCTGAATCTGATTGACTTTGTGGAATCACTTGAGAAGACTGATTGGCAGCTTGCTGAGAACTTTCTAAATTTGGTACATCAGTCCAGTGTTTTTCCCAATTCCAAGTAGTATTTTCTGCAAACTGATTACTATTTTCTAACTTTTCACTTTGATTATGAACAAATGGTTTTTGATGACCATACCATTGATATTCATTTGTATTGTAAGGTTGTTCAACTTGCCAGTTGTATGAGTTATTATTGCTTGTATTTTCTGTAAAATAATGCTGTGGATAATTCCACTCATGTTGTTGATTTACATTTTCTAATGACTGATTCATTTCTGTCCAAGAATTTGTTGTGGTTGTTGTCTGCAGTTGTGCTTGACTAGTAACCTGTTGTGGCTGATGATGAAATGTATGCTGTTGCCAATTCTGAACTGATGGAATAAAACTAGACTGAACAGCTGGATTTCCTTGGCTTCCTTCTATATCCCAATTCCAAGGATCAACATTAGAAGACTGAGATGTTATACACTAAAAGAAAAAAAAAATTCAATGAATAACTATAGCATCATCATCATCATCATATTAATATTCATTTTAATTTAACATTAAAATTTTTGAATAAGCTATTTATAAGATATTTCCTGATATTTTGTATTTTATGTATAACAAAATATTCAATATAATGAAAAATCATGATAATTATTTATTAAATAATAACATATAATAATTAAAATTATATTTCTGACATAGCTAACTCATATATTGTTGTAAAAGTTTGTATTTTTTATAAATATAAGAACATTGCAGTCTTATTCACTTAAATACAAAAACTAGCTCAATTCTATCTTGATGGCATAATAAGTTTAGGAATAAAGATTTAGTTAGACATGTTATCTATTGGTATATTAATAATTTGTTAACTTGAAGGAAATAAAATTTAAATACATTACAAAAGCAGTAATCCAAAGTGGAACTTCAATCCATGAATAGTGAATAAATATTTTAGTACAAGTAACTAAATTTACATATAATACATTTCAGTTCTCAAAAGAGCCCTCAAGAACTACCATAGAACTTTACAAAGGACAATTATTATGTATATAAATAAATGTGTTGATAGGCTAAATATACAGTACAATGGTGCCTCATATAACGTACTTAATCCGTTCCAGGTGCATGTCCGTTAAGTGAAACGTCCGTTATACGAAACGCATTTTCCCATAGAAATACATGTTAAAACATCTAATTCGTTCCGCAGCATAAAATAACCGTACTGTATCATAAAAATGAACATGGGTGCGTTCTTTTTATTCCTCCGCGTAACTCTGCGCGAGCGACATTCATTTAAAAATTCCTGCGGAACGCGTTCCTAAATTCCGGTGGGAGTGCACGCCGTTGAACGGCAAAAACGGTCGCTTGTAGCAGTAGTTTGCGGTGGAAAGCAACATGGCGTCCTCCATGGCTCAGATAGTTTCGTTTCCGGGTCCATTACGTGGTTTTATGAATGAGAATTTAGAAATTGTTAAAGCGCGAGTTAGCGCACGCGGTGATGTAAGTGACTTTATGAATTTTTTTTTAAGGCTATTTTGAATGCTCTTTCAACAAATAATCCATTTTATGGTTAAATTTTACAATTGGGATCCCTTCTTTTGCCTTTTAAAGTTCATATTTTAGAATTATAGATTCCTCCATCACCATACTATCGATAGTGCGGGCGCCGCCATCTTTCTTTCACACCGTCGTTTCTAAATGCCTACAAACAGCCGCTCACTCCCGTAGTAGCGGAGACGCATTAAAGAACGCACCCATGGAGCAGTCACCAATTATGCCGGAAAGTCCGTTGTTCGCAGCCAGTCCGTTGCTCGAGTCACGTAACGGCCAAACAGAAAGTCCGTTGTTCGCAGCGTCCGTTATACGAGGTACCACTGTAAATCATTTTATTATTTTAATGGTGTCTTATATTTCGTATTAATTATAACAGTTGACCGGCTTGTAATGTTGTGTACTGTTTGTTTTAATTATATTGCTCTAAATATCATATCAGCACATTTAATTAAACACCTAATGCTTGGATCTGTAATCAATGATTTACCAATTGTTGAGATTTCATTGTACATTTTGAAGTTGTATATATTTATATTGCTCTAAACAATGTATCAACACGTTTAATTATATACATAATGATTGGATCTGTAATTGGAATTTTACCAAATGTTGAGATTTTATTGTGCAATTTGTAGATGTGGATGTGTCAATTTCATAAATATTTGTAAAAAACTGATGAGGAACTTTAGTCCCAAAATGCATACTTTTTTTGGGAAAATAAATTGAGTCTCTAAGACTGACCTTGTGTTCAAAGACAGTGTAATAAGTCTAGAAATAAAGAAGCCAACACAGTGCTCCCAAGTGTATATCAAATATACATATTGTTAAACTAAGTCACCTAACAACAGTAAAAGTGAAAATGAATTAGCCAGATAGGCTAGTGCTGTTATCATATGTAAGTTAATATGGGAAAGATAAGCATATAGAAGTGATGCACAATGCTGTAATAACCTGAGTTAGACTTGTGATATGGTTCAATGCACATTATGATTGAGACACTTGGATTCTCAGCTGGATGGACAACAGTGGAAATTTATAGGTCAACAATTTTTTTTCAAATAGCACCCAAAAATTAAAGTATTATTTTGTTGCAGACCCTAAAGAAACTGATGACTGCATTTTCCATGATATTATAAAAATAAAAATAATTTTCATTAGCTGGCAAAGTTTACTGCAGCAATGTTTTCAGTGATTATATCATCACTGGTATAAAAAGCTGTGTAAAGGTGGTGCACTTTTATAAACAAAATGGAAAATTTTTAACAGTTAACACCACATAAAAGTGCAAAATTGTTACTTTGAATGGTGAAGGTTTATCCTTTCATGAAATAGTACAGTACATGCATAATCATCAATCAACTATGTGTATTTGTTATAAAGCAGACAAGAACATGAAAAGACTGGATCATACGAGGATTATGCCATACGAGGATAAGATGTTGAAGCATCCCAGCCTACAAGAACACAGTTTGGAAGAACTAGCACACTGCTAGTTCTTCCAAGCTGAAGATAGTGAGAAGAGCAGATAGGGTTAAAAGTAAATGCTTAAACTGTATGACTTCGTGTGTAATATGGTTTATAAACCTGCTGTTCAAGTGAAAAGCTATTACTGATGATAAATAAAATGACAGCAACTTATCTGGATAAACAGAATATAGATAGGTACATTGACATATAAGATTGCTATTTTTTTGAACAAATCCAAATTTATTTTGCACCAAATCTAATGGAAAACCCCATGTTAGTTGTAGAAAAAGCAGTTACCAGTTACTAAGCTCACAATCATAGCTTACATGTGCTATTTTGCATATCTGTTGAATACTTTTTGATATACAGTGTATATCATATCATAGGTGATGTAATCTCTAACTATTACTGTAAATTGTAAATACAGTATAATAAATTCTGATTTGTAATAAGTTCAATATATATTTCTATTTTCATATTTTATTTATTTCTTAATTTTAAACTTAGCATTGATACTAATTCTAGTTAATATTCTTATCATATAATTAAAAACAACCATTTATGTAAGAAATTCAAATCATCATTCATCATTAGTTAATAATTGATACTCCTTTAAAGATACTGTATTACCTGCCAAGAGTCTGATTGATGTGATATTGGAGTTTGAGCTGGTACGGACTGTAATAAAGTATTATTTCCCTGAGATGGCTGATCCCATTGTGATATGGTTCCTGGTAAATTATGCTAAAAAAGAAATCATTTAATAGTAAAATCTTTCTTATTTTATATTTTAGTACTTTTTTAATTGTTAATAGATATGTATTTTTTATCTATCTTAAATAATAATATTAAATTTCTTTTACAAAGTTCTGATAAAGACATTAGCTAAATTAGGATTGTATATTGTATATTTATACAATCCTTTTAAGCCAATAAAGTTTCATTTAAATAAATAAAGTTTACTTATTCAATGAAATTCATAACTTACTGGTTGTGTTTGTTGAATGTTGTACATTTTCACATTTCCAGTTGTTGCACTAGGTTCAGAATATGTTGCACCAGTTTGATTTGATGGCCATTGTGGAGAAGACCTGGTTTCAGTTAATAAATATTGAAAAATTAGAGAGATAATTTTGTTTTGAAATACTTAAAAATAATTGGTATCTATAATATACTAAAAAAACTAAAAACTTTAATAAAAATAAACATTTTTCTACAGATACAAGAGGAAAATTTCTCATTTGAAAGGTTCTCAATGACGATGAAATTTCTCATCAAACTTTTAACAACATATTTAAAAATGATATTGAATTTATTAGCTATGCATTAAATCTTTATTTAATATATCATAAAATATTTTCTGCATTCTTACTGAGAATGCAGTAAAACATTAATATAAACTCATTTCTTTGTTCGTTTTAATATTTTTTAAAACATATTTTATAAATAGCATGTATCTGTATTATTTTTAAACACAGACAATACATGTCTTCTAATGTATATACTTTTTAATTATTTTTTTCATTTATGATAAGCTTCTTGCTGCATATTTTAAGTTTATTTATTCAAAAAATTCTATTTGAACAAATAAAATTTTTGAAAACATATCTTTTAAAATGCAAATTAACCAAAATTAATTTATTAGTTCATACAAATTTGTATCACCTTAACAAAAAATTAGTTTTATTATAAATTTTTCAAATTTTAATAAATACAATTACAAGTTTTTATTTTAATATGTTTTAAACTTTATCTTTAATACATAGTTTCAATTAAAATGACTGATAGTATACACATTAAAAATATTTGAAAAAATCTTTTTAATGTGTATATATAAGCCATTTTAATTGAAACTATATTTTTAAAGCCAAACAATTGCTGGATTACATCTGACTATATTACTCCTACTATTAACAATTAAATACTAAATTTAGCCTAGAGGTAGGCATTAGGCACCATATCATATTAAATTTAATAACTATAATTAAATTAATGTTTATTAATTCATTTAGAAGGTTCTGGAAGAAAGAATCGGTCCAGCATAGGACTTGAACTGGCAACTGCAGCTTATCAAGCAGATGCGTTGCCAGTTACACTACTTGGACTTCTGTCCAAGTAGAATAACTGGCGATTCATTTTAATTTATTCCTCGAAGTTGTTCTAAAACCGAAACAAATTTTCCCATAAAAAACAATATAAAATGGATTAATCTGTTCCTGACCACTAAAATCTGTTAAATATAATATGAACACCAATTATGTACTAACGAGAAATAAATTTATATTTATAAAATAATCAACTATATTTATAAGATAATCAACTTACATTAAATTCTCAGCATGTTCATGTTCTGAAAAGATAATTTTAAAAAATGGTATATTAAAATATTTCTAAAATATTAATTTTAATTATAAATACAAATACTTTACTAATATGAAAATATAGAAAAAAAGTTATTTAATAATAAAATTTGCACATCAGTAGAGAACACTTTGAACTTCCTATTCATCTCAGCCTAATAAACTGAAATGCATTAAAGTTAAATTTTTCTCTTTAGCAGTTAGTATCTAGTTTCATGATCAGTTGTAATTACTTGTTCATAAGTTTTCTCAAAACATTTACTTTCTGTATATTTTAATATTATAAATTTCCAGATGATTAATGAAAATCAACTTGTATGAAAAGCATAATTAGGATATAGATAGTTTTAAACAGTCAATTAAATTTTTCTTGCAGTCTCTAATGAGTATTTGGTCAAATTTGGGTCAGACAAAATTCAAATTTTTACTGGTGATAGGAGACAAATGTCTCCTCTTGTAATGTCAAAGTTATTTAAAAAAATAAATAGACAAAACAGTATAAAGTCAAGTATTATTTTTTTTATCATCTCAAATTTTTTGTAAAAATATTGGAAATTTTAAATAGATTATACAGTGAAACCTCTCTATAATGGGCACTTAAAGGACAAAAAACAACCTTGTTATAGAGTATCTGCCCAAGAAGGGTTTTGTGAAAATTACCTTTAAATGTAGCCTGCACTATTTTTATTTACAAACATTATAAACATACCAAGTAAAAACTAGTAACATGACACATTACAATAAGTGATGAATTACTGTAAGAGAGTTAGTACTCATTTTGTTTTAATTCAGTTATGTTTGATTTTTATAGTTGATTGCAGCAATCTGCCTCTCACTATGCATAAGTTTTGTGCTAGCTTTATACCATCTACATCTTTTCCACTAATGTAAAACTGTTTCAGTTTGATGCTATTGGTAGCTCTGTAGTGTAATTTTGGATATGAAACAATCAGCATCGATATCTTTATTCTTCCTTTTTTGAATATAAAAGT
Source organism: Centruroides vittatus (assembly GCF_030686945.1). Lineage (NCBI taxonomy): Eukaryota > Metazoa > Arthropoda > Arachnida > Scorpiones > Buthidae > Centruroides > Centruroides vittatus. Next base: position 173,098 of record NW_027120786.1, read on the forward strand.
AATTGAAGGATTGTTGTTTATACCTTGGCTTGTGCACTCAGGAGATATGTCAGAATATACACTGAGGTAACAGTTTACAGTAATGGTAAATCTTGTTGCATTTATCATCTCCATAACATTTGCAATAACTGCTACAAAATTGTAAGTGTTCTCATTACTGGAAGGAAATCTTGTTTTGAAGAAACAACTCTGAATTGTTGATGGTAAAACCTGTCTTCAAGCACTTTAAATCTATGAAATGGCTTGGATGACATTGCATTGCTTTGTCAATGTTTTGGGCAATGCTCCATAATCTAGATTTACAATTACATGCTTTGTTCATAACATTTGTCTGTACTGGACTTTGAATTATACCTTGATAGAAAGATTGAAACAATGAAGAAAAAATTCAGTAGAAATATAGAAATATCTCAATATTTTTAAGTTGGATATCTGAATGTAATGCAGCATTGTCAGAAACAAAAATATTTTTTGGCACAGCAGAAATTGCTGTGCCAAAAAATATTTTTCCCCCTTGAATACTTGACTTTATACTGTTTTGTCTATTTATTTTTTTAAATAACTTTGACATTACAAGAGGAGACATTTGTCTCCTATCACCAGTAAAAATTTGAATTTTGTCTGACCCAAATTTGACCAATACACTGTATTTCCTATTCTATTGTTCCAGCCAGTCTGTCATAATTTATTTCATTATCCAGGTCTTTTTGTTTGATTTCCATCAATTTCAAGTTTCATATGGCTACATTCTTGAAACATCTTGGTTTGGCAGCCTTTCCAATTACCAACTTTTTTAGCATTCATCACTTATAATTTTGTATATAACAAAATTATTAATGGTTCTTTTGCTACTGAACATAATTCATCCCTGAAGCACAAACTTTATCTGGAAGAGCTTAATGGAACAGTCCTGTTTTGCCTGTATTCAAAATATTTTATGGAGAATACTGGTGATAATATTAATATAAGAAAGTTTATCATCCCACTGTGCTACTGTATTACAATCAATTCCTCATAAATAGCTTTGACTCTGATGTTATGTCACTTTCAAAATTTTTTAAGCCATCCATTTGGGTTTGATATATGCTTTTAGCCTATTAATTTCTTGAATACCTTAGTAGTAAATAACCATATGAACCTGCTGGTCTTATTGTTTATCAGACTTATCACACATCTTTCCAAGTTCTTTAATTCAACAAGATGTTATGATTAAAATACACATAAAAGCAGCTAATAAAATGAAATAGAATACTTAAATAAACCAGCATTTACATTGCTATACAACCACTACATACAGCATTACAACAATGAGCAATTATTTATTATGACATTGTCACAATGCTGGGCTGCAATTTTTAATTTATTTAATTTAAAATATATGCTCTCCACCTCAAATTACTAGTGTCTTACACCTGTACATCATAGTTTTCCTATTAGCAATAGTCATGCCAGTCAACTAGCTAAATCTACCAAGACTCATTTTCTGTAAACAGAAAAGATGTCACAATATTTATGATCTCTCATTTTATAAGCTTTAAATGTGAGAAATAATAATAGTAATAACAATACTAATAAGTAATAACAACTTGGTAAAATAAAAATGTTACGCGTAAAATAAAACTAAATTAAAATTTCGAAGAATTGAACTTACATCATCTAGCCCTAGTGCCTAGTGTCTTATTTGCTCTGCTATTGTCACTCTTGAATGTGAAACTTTCAAAGACATAAGCTAAACACTCAATTTCCAGAGGCCCATTTTTTGAAAACTCTTGAAAAGGGGGTCCTATTATTTGGACAAGAAGCTGTTTGTGCTTAAGGCTACGTGCTCACTAAGTTTCGTTCGAATTGGAGACCCGAATGTTGACCGTCTCTTTGTAAGCGACAGTTTAATATGTTACTTTTACTTTACTTTACTTTTGCTTTCAATGACAACCTGATAAGGCTATCAGCACCTGCATTAATTAGTAAGTAAAACTGGTAGAGATAAATAATTTAAAGTAGTGAAAAAAATTAAAAACTGGAGAAATGGTAGCAATATTTATAAATTTTCCAGAGCGACCCATGCATACCCCTAAACCAATAAGTTTATATTCCTGGTTGGGAATCACTGGCATATGCAATTAAATGTATAAAATTTGATAGGCTATAGTTGAAAAATATATCCTGTCTAATTTTATACATTTTTCAATTGTGGGCAAAGATTTCAGTCTACTTAAACAGGAAATTTTCTTAAACAGGAACACTTCATACAGAAAAAATACATTTCTCTTATGGGAGAAAAACTGAAACCTTTAAAATTAAACTTCTTACATGGGAAAACTAATGCAGAAACTTAACTGAGTTCTATTGTACATGTAAATTCAACTGGCATTTACTAATTGTTTAGTAAAAATCAAAATTCAATTATATATATAATTGAAGTATTGAATGTTACTTAAATTATGTAACTGTCTCTATGCAACAAGATTCTTCCTATTGCTAATAAAGATTGATTGCTGATTATATACATAAAATTTTTTCTTTTAGAAAGAAATTATTTTATATATTTTACCTTTTGAGTATCTCCTCCTCTGAGAGATTGGATTATTCATTTTTCTAAAAAAAGAAAAGAAAACTTATGAGATAAAAAAATATTAGTAATTTCACAAACAATACCAAAACAAATCTAAAAGTAATCAAAAGCTATCAACTAATTATATAACAGGAAAGTAAAACAATATCAAATTAAAAACAGGAAAAATATTTTTTTTCCTAAAATTTAATGTCTAAAGATAAATCTTAAAATAATTTCAAAATAATGCATAATGCCCAGCATTTACATAGATGTTAATAAAAACTTATTCTTGAATGTTTTCAGAACTTCCTCAGGTATAAAATGATACAATCAATAGAAATATTTAAGTTATATTCAGCATATAAACTAAAAAACTATCTTGGACAATTCATTTACAACACAAATCAAATTTTTTTAATTAAATATAAATCTTAATCCGAAAGAGTTTGACTTGTAGATAGAGGTTAATTACCATTTATTCAAAAATATTTTACTTGTAGCTCAAGACAATAAATAATTTGAAAGCTGTAACTTTTTTCATCCAATTACATGCAACAAGCAATAAACACTGTGATGGCTGAGCAGTCAAGTGGCAGCCTGCTGCTCTGGAGGACCCAGGATCAAATCCAGACAGGTTGTCTGTCTGGATATGTTGAGCCTTGTCCCACACAAAATTACTGGCATTTTAAACTTTAAAAAAAATATATTTTAAAATTGACAGCATAACTTGTTTATGTAAAGCTGGACAATAGGGAAAACCGCCCATTCTTAACAGTCTAATCCACTCTTTCAGAATTCAGAGAAGCTCATAAATATAATCGACCGATTTCCGAATATTCATCTGTTTTTCGTGTGGGAATAGACGAAAACTTATCAGGCTCAGGCTTTGAAATTGCAATTTGGAACGCAACAGAAAGCTTTGCTTTTTCTATTGCTATTCATCTTTACTGCTGATAATACACAAGAATGAATCAAATGACCCAAATAGAATAGTTTTGCTTTTAAACACCAGAGGGCGAGCATCCGGTGAAAAATGCGAATAAGTAAATGCAGAACAGCCCGTCTAATAAGTACTTATTTATATTTTTAAAAATTTTTCTTCACTTTTATATATTTGTATCATTGACGATATGTCAAATTTCATGAATTTATCACATGAAATTTTTTGATAAGTCAAAGCTACAATGTTTATTATAACTGTTGTATAAACAGTTCTAATTACATTTATATTTAAAAATTTTAAATTCTAAATTGTTTTAAAGTTAATTGTTCTAAAAGTTAAATATCAATTATAAATTCATAACAATTTTCTTCTAATACTGTTAGTCAATGACAATGTAAAATAATTATCTTTATTGTATCTACCAATACCATTATTATTCAAACAAAATTTGATCTATTTGATCTTATATGTAAAATATCTTGAAAATATTTAATTAAAATAAATAAGTATGATTCTTGAAATGTTTAGCAATACTTTTGCTTGAGTAAAATAATTATACAATAAATTATTTAATTATTAAATTAAATAACTTAATTTTCTTTAAAATCATAGTTTATTCATTTGAAACATTTTTATTAATCATTACAGAAAAGTCTTCAGTCCTATTTAATATTGATTTTTTAATTTTGCATTTCTACCCAATTTAAATTCATATAAGACAAACTAAAATAATTATATAGTGTAACTATAAATATGAAGAATTAGCATTTAAAATTTTCAACCATTGCACAAGTGCAAGAAGCATATGCTTGGGTCTCTAAAAGTTAGCAGCTTCAAAAAGACACATTCTGCAAACCTCAAGCACATATACCATCAAATGTTACTCACGAAAAACCTGTAACTGGTGCATAACATACAATATCAGTCACTACAAACGTTTTCAAAACCCCTCCTGGGTTCTTCTTCAGGTAAAAAATTGACTGGAATGATTTTTGAAGATGAAAAAAGGAACCAAATCACCGAACAGCATTATGCCGAACAGCATTGAACGTGGAAATTTTACGTGTGGCCAAATGTTATTTTTGAAATACCAATGTCACAAGGCATGATGGGAAGGAAATCGTCAAATCCCTAACATAAGGTCGAATGTTATTTTAAAAATATCGATGCCACAAGGCATCCCGGGAAACAAATCGTAAATGCTTCCCCAGCTCCTCCACAAACCATCTTTTATGTAAAAGATAATGTTAAAGCTTTGTATGCATCAGGGCCTGCCAAGCCAAGGAAAGAGTTAGCTCATCCCTAGAATTGATGGATGAAGAAGTACTATAAGCCTTTTTTGTGAGTAACATTTTATTTTATACACCCATCATCTTCATCTGGACAATTAGCCATTTATCAAATGACAAATGTCACAGTAAAAGTTTTTATTACTTAACTCTCCAGGTGTCACACAGCATCTCACATACGACGACTCTTCTAATAAAGTCTACTTTTACATGAAACTTGCAAAACTTGGTTCCTAACTTTTCAATCAGAGGATTGTAAACTTTTTTACTGTACAAATATCTTTTGAGAAAAAAAAATGCTGTCATCTTAGTGATGCCACACACTTCCTCACAAATGAAAAAAAATTAGAAGATTGTATAGATGTAACTCTTGCAAATAATTAATATATATGTATTTTTTGACTCAATGAAGTATAATTTACATATGACACAAGGCGTTCTTTACATTCTTTATTTCTTTTTTATTGCTGATACGTGTTTCGAGTCTATACCCCTCTTCTGTTGGCTTTTGTTCCTTTTTAAGGTGTTGAACATATTAAATAAATTGTAGAACATTAAAAGAAAAATGTTAAAAGTGTGGGTACCAAGGAGGGACAACGAGGTCAGCCCTCTGTCTAATTTCGGCTAACAAGTCGGAGGGACTTGCCCACGTGTCAGGGAAGGCTTATTTGACAATAGGAATCCCGTAGGGATGGGACTACGTTTCATCCGGTCGAGTGTAGGAGGGAAGGTGGAGTCGTGGTAAGGCGATAAGCGAATATTCGAGCAAACAAGACAACATTTAACAGGATAACAACGATTTAATGGAAAACAAAATATACGTTACAAAAATCTGACATAAAAGGGGGTGACATATAAAATAAGCTATATATCCCTACCACACGAAGGGAGAGAGAGAGAGTTCACATAAATGGGTTCCATACCTCTTAGACAATCAGTATTTCCAATATCTGTCAGTCACAAGGATGAATAATTCCTTTAAAGGGAAGGATCGGTAACTCTTGAGGCACAACGTAAAATATTCCCTTAGGCACAAAGGACAAAAACAGATGAGATCGCAACTCGATTAAATCAATGGTTGACTCCCCAGAGGGGGGGAGGAAGCATCTTATATAGCTTTTTGCTGGGAAAGTTGGTCACGTGCATGTGCTTAGGCCATAGGTGTTCCCGGGATTGGAAACAATACGGCGAATTCGGGCGCTAACTATAAACTTAAGTTGCAAGATGATCTGTACTCAGCGTAAGAACAATGGATAGTTGACAGTTATACAGCCGGGGACGCATATTTTCTTGTCCAGGACCGTTTTTAGGCAGGATGTTTATAATAGGAAAATTTTCGATTCAATATAGGGAACAATTTATTATAATTCGAATTATATTCGGATTATATCCGGATATAAGAAAGGGGTAATTATTAATTCGGATATAATTTATTAAAACTTTACGTTCAAGGGGATTTCCAGATCTCACAAAAGATTATATATGCATGCCTAGAGTTGGATTCTTCAACCATCTGATGAAGAATTAATACAGTAAGACACTGCTTAATGCAGTGGATGCGTTCCTAGACGACAAAGCACTAAACAAAACAGTGTTAAATGAGGGTCATTTTAACAGAGTAAATAGGGAAAAAGGAACCTGCAACCAAAAATAAACAGATTTTACTTTAATTTTAAGTTATTTTTACATTAATTTGTATAATAATACATGTTAAATAATACATAAACATATGCACACAGAAATATAAAGTTCATTGTTTGTGACAAAGGTCCTGACTCTTCTGAAATTTTTGTTTTTTGCAATAAAGTCGTGAAGTTTTATTTGTCACTTTTTTCCCTTTCCTTAAGCAAATGTCAGTAGCGGGAGATCGCATCCAAAACGTTTCGTTTTGCTTCAAAATCTGGATTGTTTGATACAATTTGATCAACGATTTCCGTTATCATTATCACACTTTTACTAAGGAAATCTGTAGAGAAATTTTTTGGGTTTTTTGTTTTCAGAATCTCTATTTTCCAGTTCTACATGAATTCCTTGTTCTGCAGTTCTTGGAGGTCGTCGTTGGTAAGGCTCTCACCAGAAACCTGCACTAACTCCTCAATATCCTGCTCGTCTACATCGCCTAGTCCGGCTGAATCAATTAGGATGAGTTTGGTCAACCTAATGATACAGTGATAGGCTCTTCTCGTTGAGAATTCTTGGATACCTCCGGCCATAATTTCTTCCACACTTCATTCATGCATTTATCAGTTAATTCTTTCCAAGCAAAGTCGATATTGCCTATGGCATCCATGATGTTATATTTTTTCCAAACAAATATAGATTTAAAGAAAGTATACCTTTTTGCCACCTTTTGCTTATTGATTTGTGTTCATAAATAATTGTATTATATACGAATCAATGAAATGCCGTGATAATTTGAATCGGTGTAAATTTTGAGTCTTTTTTAGGTTTTGAATAGACCGCGTTATAACGGAATCAGCATTACGCGAGGCAGCATTAAGTTGGCTCTTACTGTATTATATTTTAAATGTCACAATAAACAGTAATGAGTTATGATCATATCTGACTACAAAAGATAAAAATAAATTTTTATTTTTAAGAAAATGATTGATTGATCAATACTTTTTTTTTTATTAAGTAATAAATTAATCTGATAGTTACATAATAAAATTTTACTAGTTTTGAGGCCCTGTTGTTCTCAAGAGGGCTGAAAACAAGGTTGCCCTTGGGGCTATCCAACTGCTTGATCCACCACCGCATACATTTATTTTTACTTTGTTTTTATTGACTAAGTGTTCTGATGATTTTATGCATTATGCTGTTATCAAAGTAAAACATGCAAGCTTTGTTAAGTCTAATGGATAACATGCTATTTACTTTAAAAAAAAAAAAAAACACATTTATTCCTAAGTGCAGTCTACTACATATAATTAACATTATTAAATTATTAGGTCATTATCTTAGACTTATCTATAAATAAAGCATTTGAAAGAACTGACTTTAACATTATGCAACATGTTTAAAATATATATATCATGTCATAAATCCTCAATTAGGCAATTTCCAAGAAAATAAAACTCACTCCTGTTTACAAATTTATTTTGAATAAAAACTGAAATTCAGAAATGGAATCCAGATTAAGATCCCTTTACAACGTAATCTTAAAAATGAACTGATCATGGTTAATTATTATTGGCAATGACAAAAATTATGGATCTTATCTGAATTATCTAAATAGCATTTCTAAATTTAGAATAGCTTATTCTGAATTTATTTCTGTAATTCATCAATACTTGATAAAGTTATTGGAAAAGATATTAGGTATTACATCAATACAATTTGAAAAAATATTAAAGTATATCCTTACAAATATATCCTTAAAAGAAAGCAGGGAGGAAAATTAGTGATCAGCACATATCTTGATATGTTTTAATATATAATTTGTAAAATGATAAGATAATATAAAAAAAATTGTTTAAGTAAATATATAACCAACCCAATGATCCATTTAAATACCAAACAAATAGCCAGAGAGCTACTTTAATTTCTATTTCTATTTTCCAGAATATTCTAAATTCAACAAAAACATCTGAGATATAAAAAAATTGCACCAAGTAAAAACTTATTTAGTAACCAATTTAGACAACAGTCAAAATTTTTTCATTTGTACGAAATTTTTTAAAATAACTATTTGAGAAGTAGAAACAACAAATGCTATGAATAAAAAACAACTTAAGTTTTTATTTTCAAGTAATGTTTATATGCATTTTTAGTAATTGTAAAAATAAAACTGCATAGTATATGTATTCTGATTCATTTCTTTTTAGCTTAAAAATGACTTATCAAACTTTTGATCTAAGTTGTTGATTTAAGTAATTTGTGTATTGCACATAAAATAACAATTTTTATTTTTATAGTTATAAATTTATTCAACATAAATTTTTAATTACAAAAATTTAATAACTATTCTGCATAAAAATATAACTGTAAGTAAGTTATGTTTACCAAAAGAAAATGAAAACATCTGTTACAGAGCAGTTTTAAATATTGATATTAATTAAATTAATTTTATAGCAAACTATATATAATTTATTAGAATATGTTTCATCTTTTTGGAACTGACATAAGTATTCTTAATAGTGCCTTCACAATTAAACTATTAATCTGTGTTAAGAATTGCTTTTCTAAGTAAAGAATTTATCTCAATGTAAATGTTTGTTTTTGTTTACTATTAAAATAAACAAAAACCAACATTGGTTTATGATGATGACTTATTATTGAAGTATATTTTGTATATTCTAAGATATTTACTCTATTATTTCATTTATTTTATTACACTTTTTAAATTTTGTTTTACAAAAACAGTCAAGTAAAAACTGTAAAATTGACTCCTTAAAAATTGAAGTTCCTTAATCTAGTTTTGTTATTCTCATTTATTCTGTAAATGATCCATCTTTCACCTTGATAAAAGCACAAAGTTTCTGGGAATACCTGTATCATGAAATGAATGTAGTTAATGGGAAATTTAATACAGATTTCTTCAGGGCTATGATCAGATTTAAATTTATTGTACAATTAAAGCACACACACATCACTTTCTCGCATAGTTCCAAGTCAAGTGGATTGAAGTCTGAACTTGAAAGACATTTCCTGTAGAGAAACAATGGAACTTCATTTACTTTGAGCCATGTCTAGGTATTCTTGGCTTTGTTAGTAGGAGCTAAATCTAGCTGGAATTCCCATGACTGATTAAATCCCCAGCAATCAATCATCTTTAGGTAATTAACTAAAATTTCTTCCTGGTAAATTTTAGCAATCTTGTTTTTTGTCCATTCTTATGTCCCATCCTATGATAAGACAGCCTACTAAACATGAACTTTCTGATTGTGAGCTAGATATGAAATCTTTTTATTTTCCAGAAGAACCTTTTAGCTGAAATTGTTATTTTTTCAATTGCTGTATTATGTAATAACAAGGTATTTCTGGTTAAAAATAACCATTTTTTGAAAGTTTTGACTTTGCATACTTCTTAAGGAACTGCTTGCATTTCTGATTTTCAGCTATTTTTTAGAGCTTTGGTGAGACAATGCCTGTAGTCCATTTGATAAATCTTTAGTCCCAAGTCTTCATTTAGGATTATGTGAAAGCTGGACATACACATCTTCAATGTCTAGATATGACTTTTTGGTTTATCTGAAGATTTTGTCAGATTTAAGCTGTACCTGTTTGATAAATTTTGCCGTGTGGATGCTGCAGCACCTACCATTCCTAATCTTATCACTAATGTATCACATTATTTTGACATGTCACACACTCCCCATTACTTTTCAGTGTAAAAGACAAACTGCCAAGTAATTTTCAGGTGTCTGTTATCAAATTAAAATTTTGGTTATACATTTTTTACCTTTCAGTAAATCATTCACTATAACCCCTTGAATTTTCAATCCATTTTTTTTTTACCTGAATTAAAATGAAAAACTAAAGCAGACAATACCATAAACAGACATTCTCAAGATTTATACTGAGCAACAAGAGCATCACTGAAAATTGACTGAAGCAAGAGGTGAGACATTTAAAAAATAACAAATATATGAAATAACGATGTATTACATACATACTGTAAGGTTTTACTCTTGCTTTGCTTCTGCTTGCTTTGCTCTTTCACCCAACGGGCTTTGCCCATTTGTTCAAAATTGTGTGATGATTCACTGATTCCCAGTGCTTCTATTTCTATATTTTTGATAACTGCTATAGTAGCCCAACTCCCCACTTGCTTCACTTTCTTATCCCAAAGGCTTTTAGCCATTTCTTTCCACTATATATTATTCATAAGAAAAATTTTGTGATAATTTATTAATTCCTGGTGCCACCATTTTTTTTTTATTGTGATGGAAAAACGTGTTGTGACAATTTTAAGTGTTTTATATACACACACAAACACACTTTGGAAATCATTATGTATTTCAATTAATAGTCCTTTTTATTTTAACATATTTGAAAAAACTGCTTACCTTCATAATTCATAACTAGAAATAAATGAAAGATATGGGATTACGAACTGCATTCGTAAGTTATCAAATAGGGCCTAGTTTTCATTTTTTTGATAGTTTTAAATATTTTTAAAAATTTGATATTTATATGTTTAATTTCCTGATAGCTATATATTAGAAAATTTCATTTTTTTTGAAAGCTAAATATTACGTATTGGTAAAAAAAATCTTTTAAATTGGTAAAAAATTTTAAAATAAAATTTTTAAAATTTGTTTTTCAATTCTTAAAAAAATATTATCATCTAATTTTTAGCACAATACTAATACACAAAAAAACAATGAATAAACTATGAAAATATAAATGATAATTGATTTATCTACATAGACTTATTTACTGATAACATTTTCAACTGATTTGTTTCATATAAATTTGATTTTATCATCTTAACACATACTTTCAGTAATTTTAATTTATCCAAAATATTTGTAAATAAATTTAAATTGTGTTTAAATTATTTATTTTTATGTTGTGATAACATTACAAACTATAATTTTATCTACATTTATGTAGATTTGTAGTATATTCCTACTTCAAAGTTACATTCTTTATTTTTTGCTCTGGTAGCTGTTTAATAATTCAGTGATATGATCAAAACTGACATTAAAATATGTTCTCACCCATATTAGCATATATAGGAATCATTTGGTAAATTGTCTGATAAAAATTATTTTAAAAGATTTGATATATATAAATTCTACTTTACATTAATTTACACACAACAAAACTCAATAATTCAGAATAATTGGGAGAAAGCCTTGTCTGAATTAGTGAAAGTCCTAATTAGCAAAGTTTTTACTCAAATACATACTGTATGATCTGAAAAGTACACTCTATTTAAAGTCAAATTTTATTGCGCATTTTAAATGAACAAGTACAATAGTTTGATAAACTTTCACAATGCATTAATAGAAGTAGCAACATTTTTGTCATTGCCAACATTTACTAATTTAGGCTTAATAAAGTAGTTAATTCTTTTTCTTTTCTTTTTTTTTTTTAAGATTCCTTTCTAGTTGTTCTGACTTGCACAATTGTTTAAGAGTGAGCTAATAGTTGTTAAACCCAAGATTAGAATCAAAAAATGTATTATTAAAAAAATAATAAAAATACAAAATCCAAATTAGTGAAATCTGAATTAGCAAAGTTTTATTATATATAAAATATAATCTATGTTAAATAGTATCTTAATTTTTGATAACTGATCTTGTTTATAACTTTCAATTATATCTCAAACAGATTTATAAATAATGGTTGACCACAAAATACTGCAATTTTATTATCAGTAATGTTATTCTGACAATTTTATTAATAATAAAATTGAAGAAACAATTACCAATAAAAGTTACCAAAGTAATTATAAGAAAATTACTTGGAGTTTAAAGATGACATAACTCCAAAAATAATACATTCAAAACTTAAAATTCTTATTATTAAAAATTGGGAATGGGATTTAGACGTCCTTTCTTACATCCATCGTCCATTCGGGAGTTCGGCCTTAATCCATCAAACTCCTGACTCCTTGGCGAATCCTTTTACACCAATGGCATTAAGAAAAGGAATGTAAGAATTTCACAATTTAAGAATGTATTTTTATAATTTTAATTGGATTAACCTTGTTTTTAAAGAACTTTTTTTAATATTGGATGGCTGAGTAGCCTCTAAAGAAAGGTGCTCTTAAGAGTGAGCTAATAGTTGTTAAACCCAAGATTAGAATCAAAAAATGTATTATTAAAAAAATAATAAAAATACAAAATCCAAATTAGTGAAATCTGAATTAGCAAAGTTTTATTATATATAAAATATAATCTATGTTAAATAGTATCTTAATTTTTGATAACTGATCTTGTTTATAACTTTCAATTATATCTCAAACAGATTTATAAATAATGGTTGACCACAAAATACTGCAATTTTATTATCAGTAATGTTATTCTGACAATTTTATTAATAATAAAATTGAAGAAACAATTACCAATAAAAGTTACCAAAGTAATTATAAGAAAATTACTTGGAGTTTAAAGATGACATAACTAAAAATAATAGATTCAAAACTAAAAGTTCTCATTATTGATCATAAAATTAATGATGAAAAAAAATTAATATTTCTGACAACTCAAACATTTGTCACACCTGTACTACTGATTTAGTTTATTACTGATTATTTAGTGGTATACCACTAAATAAAACTAATTTTTATTTCAGAGCCATACACAAAAGTAATAGCATTGTAATATAGTTTTTATTGACAATTGATATAATAGATTAAATCAATATTTAAATTTTTATACTTCGTTCTTTTAGCAACAGTATTTATTTATTATTTTAATTTATTTCTACATGTTATAATGACGATACTCTGAATACAATTTAAATAGTGGTAGTTTAGAATAAGGTGACCAGATAACCTGCTTTTGATAGGTCAGTCCCTATTTTTAACAATTTGTCCCACGTCTCGCGGCATTTTAAAAAAGTCTAAAGTTTTGGAAAGATTAACTTTTTGTCAATTATTTGTCATAAACTTATGTTTTATGTTTAAGATTCATAAAGATCATTTTGTATCATATGTATCATTACCAAGGTATGCATGAGCATAAGAAATAAAGAATGCTGTGCTAATAAAACTCTTTGTGTTTATGGCAAAGACCAACAGAAAATGGTTTGGGGTGTGCAGCTGCAGCAATGGAGCAGCATGTGTTCACAGGCTGTCCAAACAAGAGACAATTTGTTCGTTGCATGTTATGTAACAGAGAATATGGTGCAGAATATAAAAATTGCAGAATATGTGCTGTCCTTACCAAGAACTAATGCCGCAACTGAATATGTTTTTTTCTACGGTAAATAAAGTGTGGACATCTGATAAATCACAATTAAGTGTTGAGACTTTGAAAGCCATATTATGTGTGAAATATAATTTAACAAATTCTTGCAAAAAATTTCACGACATTTTAAACAATAACAGCAATCTACTAAAAAAATTCACTCAAATGAGAAATATGTGAAAGAATAAAGAGTTTTTAAAGATTTATAATAGTATGTATATTTATTATATATGTAAATTTTACATATGTTAAAATTCTAAAAAAATATAACACAATACAATTTTTGCATTCTTTGATGATCAAATTTCGTTTCTCTAGAACAATATTTTTCAACAAGACAACCCCCCGTAATTTTATCCCGCTTCACCAATGTTAAAGTCTGGTAACCTTAGTTTAGAATGGCAATTAAAAGTGAGGACAACACAAAGATTTACTTTGATCTTGATAATTTTATAAGAATCCTAACGTTTCATATTTAAAATTTTAAAAATAATTTAGCTTCACCTTCATTTCTGATTCCAAAAATATGGCTAAATCATTTAAAAAATGTCAAGCAAGAAATGTGCAACTAAGAAAAAACTAATTTAATTTTATAATTAAAAAAATATAATCAATAATTTTACTACATAAATTAAATGGTCCCAAACAATTCATATATACAAAATATTTACAAGTTTAAAACAAAGAACTTCAAATCTATTCTATAATTTATTTCTTCATGTCAAATTGCAAAATTAAAACTGGAACTGATAACTTGTAAATCAAAACCATTCACCCTTTTGCAGCAAATGAGTTTAACAAACAAACAATTTAGGTTTATTTATAAACCTGCCAAGTTTCATACTAGAAATTTCCCTTTATAAACCTAAAATGTTTGTTCATTAAACCCATTTGCTGGAAAAACGTGAACAGTTTTGATTTTACAGCATAATAATGTCATAATAATATACAATAGACTCTTGTTAATTCAAAGGCCTCAAAGGAATAGCCTAAACAGTTCAAATTGAAAGAAGATAGTCTGTAGATGCTATAGAAAAAAAAAATTTTTAACAACACATTAACATCACATAGCAAGCAAGATAATGTTTAATCAATGAGAAATACAAAACAAAAGGTACAGTGGTGCATTCAAGGAAGTGAAAAAAAAAATCACAAGAAGTAATGAGCAAGCACCACAGGACAACCATACCACAGCACCACAGGACAACCAGAGTGGCTAATCATCAACAGATTTGCCACTCTGTGTACCAACTGATTTGAAATGTTTTTAAATTTTAATAAAAATAAATTTAATTAAGGTATAATTTTTTAAATTAATATATTAATTTTAAATTCAATCTTTAAATTTCAAAAATGGGATGATAATGTTAATCTGCTAACACACACTCTTGATTTGAATTACCAAGAGAATTTTACATTAATTTAAATAGGAACCAAATGGGGAATAGCATTCAGTTCAAATTAAGAGGAAATTTGGAGTATATATATAAGTTCAAATGAATGAGTCTACTGTATTTTAGAGTAAATAAAATTTTGTTAATGTTAAAAAATAGGTTTAATTTTATTGCATAGTAATGTAATTTTGTGAAAATCCTATCTATTGTGAAAGTTTATAAAGCTTGGTACCATGTTTGTAAAAAGAGAAAAGTTTTTCTGAACTTCTTGAGAACCAAATTCATTTACTGAACTGCCATTTTCATCCCCTATTGTCAAGCCATCTTCATTAACATTTTTTTGCTTGTTTCAGATAGCCTGACAGAGAACAAAAATGCTTTATTTACTGATAATGCCTGCTCATTATTGTTTTGGTCTACAAATGTAAAATATTATCATATTAATTGTAATATGTATACATGTCAATTTCAGACAAGTAAAAATGGACAAATATCTTAGAGTTGAGGAATGCAGTAGTCAAATTTTACTATAATATACATCATGGCCATAACAATATAATATATCTAAATATGTATCAAAGCATAACTCCAAATCAGTAATAAATATAATTTTTAGTCCTGTCATGTAAAAAGAAAAACATTGAATAATTTTTAGACATTGTTCTAGTTCTCTTAACTAAATTCTTATTAATTTTCATACTTATTCAGAAGATTCATTTTTGGATTGTTTTGCTTATGTAAGAATAGCCTACAGTCCAAGTTTTTTCCCTTTTTCCACTCTATGAACACTAAAAGCCATTTTTTATTTAATCAAGCCCATGATAAGTTCAACCAGGCCCCAATGGGGGTGGCCAGGTGGTAAGGGATAGAGCTCAACATATCCAGGACAGACCATTCTCCACAAAATTCTTGGGGTTTTCCTGATCCATCTGGATTCATTTCCAGATCCCAGATTGGTAGGCTGACAATCTTAACAATTCCTACAACCCTAGAAAAACTGATAATGTCTAGAAGTCTTGTTCAACATATAAACAATATATTAACCAAAATCAATCAATAATGATATACACTAAATAACCATACAGTGCTAAATTTCCTGTACAGTTACATAGTTTTAAGCTAAAAAGAAATTTATCAGAAGAATCTCAAAACAGAAAAAGTTTCTACTGATAATAAAATTATTAGTAGTTCAATATGGTGATTAGAACTAATTTAAAATTAATTGGAAACTATTTTGATAAAAAGATCTGTAATTTAATATAAATGTTTTGCTGTATAGTAGATATTGTTACAAATTTAGTCTCTGTAATCCAAAAACTATTGGTAGACTAATCTCACAGCAATATCATTGGCAAATTGATTTTATTAAATGCATATGATGTAATTCTAAATAAAATCAATTTGCCAATGATATTGCTGTGAGATTGATCTACCAATAGTTTTTGGATTACAGAGACTAAATTCGTAACAATATCTACTATACAGCAAAACATTTATATTAAATGAAAGAATTGAAAAAAAATTGAAAATGGACAACAGATTGGCGAAAGTTACAAAGAAGGCAGAAATGTTAGAGCATGACATGAATTATTTAAAGTGTTTTCTAAGGGAAGAATGTACTCCGAATACCATGAAATTAAAACAGTGATACGCGATACTATACCTAAACATGTGATTTGGAAGATTGAACGTAAGATTATTAAATCAGTTATTAGATTTAAATATAAAAAATTGAATAACCTTAAATATCAAATACAAAGATTAATGCATAACCTTAACTATAAAGAAAACCCATATAAAGGCTTGGTAGACGAGTATAGATATAGAAAAGAAATCAAACTACAAGAGTTGTTTTCCTACCAGAAGCTAAAAGAAAAGAAAAAATGGATTAATGACCTAATAGTAAATAATCCCAGGACTATAATACCAAGTCATGTTAAACATTTTTTGGCATTCGGTTTAGATTACAATGTGCTGGTCACAGATATTACAACAGATATGATAGCAACTATTGATAAAAATATAAAAGATTTAGCAATTAAAAAAGATGAGAAAAGTAATTTATTGAGTAGTATAATTCAAAAATTAAAAAAAAAGGCATTAATCCAAAAAATAAACATAAAATTAGAAAATATAAAAATAGTATAAAGTACATTATTTCTTTTAAAAAATCTTATAATCTTAAAATAGTAAAAGCCGATAAAACTAGACAATTAGTAATAATAGAGAACGATGACCTTGTGAACAAATTAATAGCAACATTTATATTAAATTAAATAATGACCCTTATGAAAATATAAATAAACAAATAACTAAATTAATTTAAGAGTTATACTAATAATAATATAAGCAATATAGATAAAAATTTTATTCTGGACCCTAAAAATAATAGAACTCCAAAACTTATTAAATTAAAAACTCATAAAATAGAAGAAAAATTTAGACCCATTGTAGATTTTAAATTTTCTATCCTTTACAATCTAGAACAATACATAAAACAACAATTAAAAGATATTGATAATTCAGTCTACAGTATAAAAAATGTGAATACCGTTATTAATAGATTACGGAAATTAAAAAAGGAGAATTCAGATTGCTTAATGAGTTTACACATAAAAAATATGAATCCTAGCATAAATTGGATTTTGATAGAAAACAGTTTAAAAGATCTTAGTATCCATAAGAATTTGATAAATTTAATAGAATTTGCTTACGAAACTTTTTGAAGTTGATGGCATGTTTTATAGACAGAGTGATGGTATCAGTATGGGGTCAAAGATGGGGCCAAAATTAGCTGAATTGGTCATGATTGATATCGATAAACAAATTAGTGAAATTCAGGGCATAAAGTTAATAATGAAATATGTGGATGACTATCTGATAGTATTTAATAGAAACTTGACTAATAAAGAAACCATATATAATTCAATAAATAATATAGACAGGGATATACAGTTTGATATTAAAGAGGAAATGAATAAGAAAATTAATTATTTAGATACAGTAGAGCATCGCTTATCCAACCCCCGATTAACCGACTTATCGGTTAACCGACCACGTTCTAGTCGGCAAATTCAAATGTCTGCTAGTGATGTGGCGCTACAATATTTGGTTATGTCTTGGCTACTTTAATATTATTTTTGTTAAATTTTTGCATGTTTTAGCTGGCAGCACTGGCTGTTCATAAATGAGAGGCTAGTATTTAAACCAGGCCTAATACACTATACTAATAATGTATTTTTTCATACTTTTCGGTTATCTGACCAACCCCAGTCCCCAATTAAGTCGGATAATCGATGCTCTACTGTATTACCATAGTTAACAACCCTAAAAAATTTGATTTTATAACTTACAAAAAATCATGTAATGTTAACAAAACTATTAATTACCATTCATATATCCCTGATTACATTAAAAAGAATTCTTACCTTATTGAATTAAAAAACAAATATACAAGAATATCTGATGATTATAACAAATATTAAACTCAAAGAATTGGAAACAAAATTTATAATGAACGATTATCCGAAATTCATTCTTACAAAATGGAAAACATATTATTTAAAGAAAAGGTATAGTACTAAGTTTAAAGCTGACAAAACATATTTTTAACATATGGAAACCTTTTATATCTTTGAGCATTGTAATAGTAGTATTAATAATCATAACATTTGTTTGGCCTCATCCTTGACCAATAAACTTTCACAAAATATTTGTAGATATATTAATAAAAGTAGTAATAATAAGTTAGATCCTCTAAAAAAAGCTGGTGTTGTATATAAACTGGAATGTAATTGTCATAACCCGTATGTGTATATTGGTGAAACCGGGCGTGTGTTAGAAGTAAGAGTCAAAGAACATGAAGCTGCCATCCGACTCAAGTACAGTAATTCCCCCTGGTTTAACCACACTAATAATAATAATTGTAACATTACTCAAAATAATATTAAAATTTTGCATGTTGAAAAAGATATGTATAAATGAAAATTCAAAGAACATATAGAAATAAGAAATCAAAAAAATAATATTTTAATTAATAATTCGAAAGGTATAGAAATTGATTACTGCTGGTACAATCTAATAGATGGCGCTAAAATAAATTAATAAGTAATAGGCAGTCATCATGTGATTACCATTGTAATAGAATTCAACGTGGTATACATGAACTAATAGTGTTGTTAATTTGTTAATGTAATTTATGCTTCGTGAATGCATTATATCTATACATTTGTTTGTCATCTTATTTAATCATTTGATGTTTTTAGAGTGTTTATTATACATCTGTGGTGAAAACAATTTTTTAATTTGTGAGTATAAGTGTTGTTTGCAAGTTTTATTTAAATTTAGCCATATATTAATAAGATGTATACAAAAAGTTGTAATTTTAGGATACCAGTCAATGTGAGGAAGGTTTACCTCCCACCCATATAATGTAATGTTGTAATTTACACCAATGTATATTGTAAGTTCTCTCCCCCTTTTTTAAACTTGTTAATGTTATACATTGACGTCGTGTTCTAAAAAAATTTTTTTTTGTTTTAGCACTGAAGAGGGGTTGGAATAAATTAGACCAACCCGAAACGCATATGATGTAATTCTAAATAAAATCAATTTGCCAATGATATTGCTGTGAGATTGGTCTACCAATGGTTTTTGGATTACAGAGACTAAATTCATAATAATAAAAAGATCTGTATAAAATAGTAATTTCTATTTAATCTAAAAATATAATCCCATAAAGAAGAAAGTTTGTGATAATTTGATTTGATCAAGGATGTAGCCATGTGGGACAGCAAGGAGCAATGCTTTTCACACTAAAGTTCTTCTGTCCTCACTTTCTTCCAAGCCTATTGCCACCCCACACAAGTTTAAAAGTAAACTGTAAAAAAAAAAAAAAAGGCATAAGCAGTTGATAAAACAGAAAACACACACATCAGACTCAAACAGAAGGCTACATGAACAACCACAAGATAAAGAAGAATAAAATTTAATATTTGTTCTTGTTCAGCCAGTTTTTTAAATTGAGCATGGTAATGTGTATCACTGGTTTGAATATGACATGCAAGGTGCTACCACACCAAAACGGTAGTTCCATGTGCAATCATGTGTTGCTAATGGTTTTGGGCTTTCACTATCTACTTCTTATGATTGCTATCTATTTATGCTAGATCTACACAAGCCATCAGCTATGCAGGAAACCCACACTCAGAAATTTCTGGTTACATCTCTGATATATAAAATGGTAATGCAAATTTAATATCTTGTTCAATTAATTAAAATTATTCTGGATGATAAGTTTTAAATATTGCTAAATTTTATGCCATTTTATTACTTTCATAATAAAATAAAAATCTATTTTATGAGATAATACATCCCCAGCAAACACAGTGGAATTCTAAAGTCACTCTGCAGTAAGCACGGAAACAGGAGAAGCTTCCAGGAACCAAGTAATAAAGTCAGACTACATGAGCATGGCCCACTGCAAAGCAACTTTACAGATCATACTGTACATTACATTCCAATTAATTTTTTTCACATTTTTATTTGTACCATTACTAACTAAATATTTCTTAACAATGTTTTACTAATCAGCATAGAATTTAAAACAAAGTTGGTAATATTTACTATCAATGTCCATTTCATAATCTATCAATTAATCATCTAATTTTATTAGCATATTATTGAAATTTTAATTTCAGAAACAATTTAAATTTTAAAAAATTAAAAGTTCAAATTGATAATTTTTCAATAACTACATTAATGAATTTTCTTATCAACATGAGTGTTATATAAAAATTATTTCACAAATCAGAGGAGATATTTTTATATGTTACAGCACAAATAGCTTAAGTGCAGTGCCGTCTTTAGAACGTAAGGGGCCCTGGGCCAGAATATTATTGGGGAACCCCTCCATGAAGAAACAGAATTAATACTAGATTACAGACCTAGGGGTCGCTGGTGTAGCTAGCACGGGCGAGACCGGTTACGGATATCATGCTATCACCCTTTTAACATATCCCAGAAAGTCTGTTGACTTTTTTGTTTTTTTCCCTTCTTTTTTTAGCCAGTCAGATTTTTCACCCTGTACTCAACACTTCACACTATGTGTTGGAGGAGTAATTTCAATCGTATTATTAATGGTTTCTTCATTTCAAGTAACCTATTTGTTTTCTTTGTAACTTTATTACTTTCGGATTCAGGGGTCCCTATGACCTTGGGGCCCTGGGCCCGGGCCCCGTAGGCCCTCCCCTAAAGACGGCACTGCTTAAGTGAAGATAGTTTTAAAAGTCATAGTTGAGATATTAAAATATTTATAATATTTTAAATCAAAAACTTAGTAAATAATTTATAAAATTACAGCAAATCTAAAACATGCAAATATTTTCAAATTTTCAAAACTTCTGTAAATAAAATAAATAAATGATAAAGTTTTACTTGATCTTCAATAAACATTTTATACTTCAATCCTAAATATAAATTTTTTATGAACAATATTAAGTACTGTACATTAACTTTATAGAATTAAATATTATTATTCTTAGATAAAAATTTTAATGAAATAAATTACTACAAATTAATAAAATTATTCATTGATCAATAATGAACTCAAAACTTTTCTAAAATGCTGACTTTAGACGTTCACTATTTTAATATAATTGGGTCAATTATATATTTATTGTTATTAATATAATTATCATTCAAGTTCTTTATCACTAATATTCCCATTATAATTTCATTAAGATAATTATAATAATCAATTTATGCTGGGAAAAATTAGCAAATATTGATTGTAACAATCATGTTTCTTATCTGAATTCTGAAATTATTCATTTCAGTACAGTATTTATTTCAATGTAAACTTCAAAGAAAAATATAAATTATACTCGCTTAAATACTATTTAATATTTCAAATCAGATCTGCATTTCATCTGCCTTAGAAAGGCAATTAGAAGCTCAAGAGCCATGTATAACTGACCCTATTTCAAATCATATTTTGAAATATTAATTGTATACTATTTGTTGATATTTAATTTATTTTTCTTTATAAATTTCATTTATTCCAACCTTAGATCCAGAGTTTATACAGAGTTCCTACTCAAATTTGTTTTAATTTCCATGATTTTTCCCGACCACCCTGTCCAACTTTGTGCAAATTCCAATCCTCGAGTCATTCCAGTATGGCACATTGACAAAATAAAACAGCATTTGACTTCCTATGCACATGTGTTTTGCTTCTCCAATGTTTTAGTTAGTTATTTTTTCTAATTAACAGTTATATATTTTTTATAATTGCCTACTTATTAAAATGAAAAATAAAATGTATTATTAAAATTCTGTTATTAATCAACAACCATAAATCTGCATGGCTTTGGAAAAAAAAAAACATTTATTATTATTCATTAACAAATTCTATATTATTCATGTACAAAAGTATATATTTATTAAATTTCTCTCTCAATAAATTTCTTGAACTTTATAAATTATTAATAAACTGAAAAAAATCAAAAATTGTTTTGTTACTCAATCAAAATTATTAAAATGAAAAATCATAAATAATACCATTTAAATTATTTATCATTTTGTATACTTTGTAAATGTTTGGAAAAATATTGTGTAAGCTTGAGAGAGAAAGTGATGCGATGATCGTTAAAAATTTTTTCTTTATTTTGCACAAAATAAATACAAAAATAAAGAAAAATAGAAAATTAAGCCTGGTTTAAATACTGGCCTCCCTTTCATGGTCGAGCCAGTGTTGCCAGCTAAAACATGCAAAAATTTAACAAAAATAATATTAAAGTAGCCAAGACATAGCCAAATATTGTAGTGCCATATCACTAGCGGACATTTGAATTTGCCGTTGGTTAATCGATGTGACGGTTGATCGGGGATCAGATAATCGATGCTCTAATGTACTTCAAATCAATATTTTCAATTAGACTACACTAGAATGTATGCATTTCTTGAAAGAGATTAATGAAAGAAAATGAAGAGATTAAAAGATGAAAAAAACCTAGTAATATCAAATTAGAGTTTTAAGTTTATCTAAATATCAAAACATTTTTCATCTACAAAAGTCAAATAAATATATTGTGTTATTTAATATATAAAATTATATTTGATCTTTAGTGCATGACTAGTAAATATCTTATTTCTCAAAATTATGGCATCACTCTGAAAGTAATACCACAGAAATTTTTTTAAATTACTATTCTAAAAATATGAATTAATGTTAGAGTTCTGAATAAATATCACAAGATTCATACTTTAACAATAGATTCCTGTTTTTCCATTTAATTATCTTTAATTTTCACTATTTTTTTTTTACTCTGAAAACACATTCAGTTCATATATACACTCTCATGATATATAAGAAAAATATAGGAATATATAGGAAGATCAGAATTAAAGCTTACAAACTCAAATTCAATTATATTCATAACATCTTATTTTTTGGATGGAAATTAATTAGTATGAGATTAACTCATTTCAGTAAAGAATGCAAACAACAAATGATCAAGTTTTATCTGAATTTTAAAAATTTAATTATAGAAGCATTCAAACTAGAACTAGACTGTGTTTTTAAAAATGTTTAAATTTGTAAAAAAAAAAAAAAAAAAAAAGTTTCCCTGAAGATGGATGTTAGTCAAAAATATTTTTAAAAATTAGTATTTATTTTAGTTTGTGATAATTCATATATATTTGTAGACTCCAATAAAGCAATTACAGCTATGATCAGAAAAAACATTATATGGTTTATTACATATGCATGCAAACCTGTTCAAAATTGTAAAACATGTTCATAACTAGTACAGTTTTTACTATCATATAGTCTAGTCATGTTCTCAAGTGGCAAAGTACCATCGTATAGGACATAATTGGCATATTACTGATTGAATTCCTGAATCATGGCAACACAGTAGTTGTGCTACTCTATTGTCCATATTCACAACCAAAGAACAAAAATTAGAATTTAACCAATAAGTATTCATGTACTAAATATAAAGATAATGGTAATTTGTTAACTCTAACTCTTAATACTTAGTTGTCTATGTGCTGTAAGAAAATTATATAAGGCCACAAGGAGGGAGTAATGTAGTCTTTTGAATGATATCATGATCCATTTTTATAACAATACTGTGTCACATATGGCACAAAAAATCAAAATATTCTGCAGTAGTTTGATGTAACAAAATATAAAAACTAGAGAGAATGTCAGAATATAAATTCACACCTTAGAAATCAACTCCAACAAAAAGTTTAATGAAACAAAAATGAAATACTGCCAGCTAAAACTGGTTATAATTTAAATTAATACCACTAAAACCTATAATCCAGCTGTTTTTTTTAAAAAAGTGCAAACGTTTTCGCCCGTGAATGGATCAGGAAAACAGCAGAGTTTACCTGATAATGCCCATTTTTAGTGTGCCTGATAGTTGCCAGGTTTTAGTGTTATTAATTTGAAACAGAAACATTTTCAATCTAATTTGATAGGTCTTCTTCAGTTGAGTATTGCAAATTAGAACAAAAATATGTTCTATTTTGCATTTGATTAAGAACTGTTGGACAATGTACAGTACCATACATTACAGATCTAAACTAAGCAAGTTTCACCTGTTTCCTTCTTTAAAGGGATAACTTTCAATTATCATCATCAACAGCTAAGGATCATGGTACATCATCATCTAAAGAAAAATTCCTCACGTGGAACCTTTTAAAACACATTTAACATGTACAGCCTTTGATAGCAGCTTCCCCATAAACAGCACAGATCTTTTGTGCAGTTGTAACATTTTTCTTTTTATTGAAGTAGAAAAGAATATGATGATGAAAACACAACTTAAGATCCTTCATTTTTAAGTCAAAAAATTTGAATGGAATAACAACAGAACTTAACTCTTATCTGTAATATACATTACAGAATATTACATTGAAATTGACAGAAACAATTGAATATAAACTGCTATTAATCACTACTAGTAGCGTCAACTTTTTGGTCAATCCAATATGTATGAATATTGTAATCTGATCAACCTTTGTAATTATACTATTCATAAAAATAGACAAAAAACTTATACTTTAATAAATAGTTCGTTTATTTTACTCTAGATCTTGCTAGAAATTAATCAGAATTATCTTTAAATGCTAGATAAAGCTAAAATTTTAATAAAATAGCTTTTCAAATTTTTCTTTTAATATTTGAAAACAGTAAAAGACATATATACATATTTTCATCTGATATAAAATAATAGTGAATAGTGTGTTAATTTAATAAATATAAAATATTTAAATCTTTCCTGTATTAACAACTACAAATCTATCATTATTGCAATGAATACATGTACTTAATGTAATTTCATACAAATAACCTTCAGGTTATCTATGCTTGAAAGTAGTGTGGGTTATACAGTTTTCTATTATCAGCCATCATCTCACATTCTGCTTTTGCTTTCATTAGTAAATGTCTATCTAAATTAAGTTTAAAGTTTCTCTGAAATGAATAAAGCTGAGTGATCAGCTCTTAAATCTGTCATTTGATATTACAGACATTAAAATTATTTTCTATTTAATTTTTTCTGAGTTTTTTTTAACATGTACTATTATTATAATTATTATTTTATATTCTATTAATTTTATTTCATAAATAAAATAGAAATGAAGTAATATGATAAAAAAAATTTGTTGTTTAGTAGGTAGGCATTTGTATATTTGACACAGTTTCAAGAGTTCTTTCTCAGTATGCTAGTTTTTTGTTTCAAATTTTATAATTACTTCATCTGTCTATTATGAAATGTAATAGAAAAATAACATTTTAATATTTAAGATGATATTTTCTAAATTTCATACAAGTGTCATACTTTCAATGACTGCTCCAAAGGAATACAATATATGACAGAGAAGGTTATGAAAAGTTTAATTTCCATTGTAGCGATTTTATGCAGTGTATACCCTGCATAAAATCGCTACAATGCCACCACCAATGATTGCAATACCAATATTATACTGATACTATACCTGTTTTTCAGTATTTTGCTAACTTTAAAAAAAAAAATTGAATAATACTTAAGTTTTAAAAGGTAAGAATATAGCAATTACACAAAACATTAAATACAAATTGTTAAAATTTAATTAATTCAGTATTTTTATTAACAAAGTCATCTCTAACTTTTCAGTTTTAATCCTGTAAGTACCAGGGATTCACACAGACTTTCCCCATATGCCTCCATTTACCAATCAGTAAGTTTTTTGTTTCTTGTATCTTGAATAATGTTCAAAATACTATATTTAATATATTTAAACTGTCTAAAAACATGATTTAATCTCTGCCTTACTCAAATAATTTTCTAGTCCTTAATTTGTGCAGTAAAATTCAAAACGAAGTAGAAAATTTATAAATAAACTTCTTCAAAAATCATATTGTTCTAACAAATTTAGCATGTTTGTTTGTGCTGATTAACCTATATTTTTTAATTGAAAAAAATTATTCTGTCTATATCATCACAATTATTAACAAATTATAAGAAACAATAAAAAACACAACTTACAAATGATACCATAAATATGTAAACTTTTAAGTTTTTGTAAAATATCAGTGAAAGTCTAAATATAAATATACAGAATATGGTGTATGTATGAAGTAATTCTGTATTTGAAATTGTAAAAAATGAAATTCGAAGAAAATCATAACATAATTCATACTTAATTCAGTTTGCATTTTTTCCTAAGAGAAAAAGGGGCTCTTGTAACTAAACAATTAAAACTTCAAGAGAATAGATTAGTGATATGCATACTTATTTACAGAAAGTGTATAATGTCAACCTACATAATAGATGACCAGAATCAGAACTGAACAACAACAAAAAAAAAAACTACTTTTAAAATCAAGTGACTAGGTATTTTTCTTCCAAAAAGTGGGTTTCTTTGCCTGCAATGCTGGCTCATATAATAGCTAAAGATGGGTTGGTTATCTTTCAATGTATTTTGTACATCTGAACATCTACACTATGCACTACAACCTGAATATAGGTTTTAACACCAGTATTCTAATATTGAACAATTTCTTTTCTGAGATACTAGTATTGATAAAACTGATATTGCAATCCCTTGTCACAACTGGTTATCCATACAAAATTATAATATTTAGATAAATTTAGAACAATCCGAAATCAATTAAAAGTAATTTTAAAGATTTTTTTTTCTAAGCAATTATCATATTTTAGAGAAATAAAATAATGTAATTCAAAATATGCATAGTTATTAAAAAATGCTTTTTAATAACTATGCATTACTAATTCAATTTTTCAGTACTTTTAATGATTTAAAAATGAATTATTAAAGAAGATAATATTAGAAGTTCTATAACAAAGAGTCTGATAAATCAAACTTTGAGTGACGAAACAATGGATGACCACAGGTTTATTATAATGGCAGTTTGCATTTCAGACAGTCTGTCCCTCTTCAGCCATGCTTGTTACAATTAGATGGGTTTACAGGAGTCTAAAATACAAGTGGTTTATTATAATTATTAATCAATGTTTGTAATGATAAGTTAAAGGTTAGGTCTTACAGATGTATTATTTACAGTATAAGAAACACTCAAATAAAGACATCCACATTTTTGGCAACAAATAGAATTTACTATTTATGTATAAAATGTACCTTTACGCTATTATAATTATTAATCAACGTTTGTAAGGATAAACCACTGTATTTTATACTCCTGTAAACCCACCTAATTGTAACAATTTTGGTTGAAGAGGGACAGACTGTCCAAAATGCATACTGTCATTATAATAAACTTATGTTCACCCATTTCTATTTGTTTACTCTGACATCAATAGTGTGTGATAAGTCCTCCACAGAAATCAAACTTTCTTTAAAGGTAATCTAATATACTATATATAAAGACTTATCTTCAAAGTGATTTATCATTAGAAATATATTAAACATTAAAAGTAAGATATGTAAAATTTGATTGAAATTTTTTCTGATAAACTCAGCCAACATTAACTAACTTATCATGGTCATTTATGAAAATTACATCAACAAACTAGTGTTGAAAACTAGAATAGACATAAATGTTAGTAACTAGTAACAAGCACATAATCCACAAAATAAACACAGTTCAGTTTGATATTTTCTGTTTACTTTATGGATAAAATGAGTTAAACCAAAAGTGAAGAAAGCGACAATAAAATCAAATATCTCGACTATGATGACTTTTTTCCTTTAGTGTTAAGGAAATATTTCTAGTAACTAATACACACATTTACTTGAATTTATGAAATAATAAAAAAAGGCTTTGCAACCAGAAAAATAATCCAGAAAAGAAAATCATTCATCTTAGTAACACAACTACAGAAAGGTATGCCAATAATATCATGCTTGCCACAAATTCAAAAGTGGCACTTACCAGTTTTAGGATTTAACCTTATTCTCTAGTTCTTGCTCCTAGTGACTATTTCTATGTTTAAAGCTAAAAATGGATTTAAAGGAAAGACAATTTGACTATGAAAACAATTCATACAAATTTAAATTTTAAAGACCTGTTTTGAAAATTAAAAAAAAGTTGATTACATTGTACACAAACTGAAGGTACTTCATTTTAAAAAACTGCAAATTTTAATTTCATTAAAAGTATTTGATTGTTTTCTTAATTTCTCCTAACAATTACAAAAAACATAAGGCAGAAGTTACACTTAGGTAAATGATCACAGTATTGAATCGGGCTACTTTATCGCTATTAAAAATTAAATTCTAAGTAATTTGTTATTGGAATTAGGCATCAGGCACTACGTCTTATAAAATTTAATCATTTGGCTTTATGTTATGACGTGCAAACTTCATAACATCGTCGCCCGTAGAAGAGTTCAATCGGCCGGCCACATTTTTCGTACAGAGAACAATAAGATCTTTAAGACAGCCACGAAACAGGTTTCCCCGGTGCCAAACAATCACGAGGATGCCCCAGGAATACTCGGCATAAAACTTTTTAAGATCCGAAAATGTTCGATACGACTCTGGAGGAAGCCCCACGATCGAAATCGACGGAAGATAATTGCTACCCGGTACGCTACCTAGCATTGGAGATACTACTACTACTACTACTCACCGAGATGTTTATAGACATATATATACCCTTAGATAATTTGTATATGTATACATATATAAATAAATGACCTAAAAGAAAATTATGCCACATATTTTAATACGAATCTGCAAAATTAAAACAGAATCACGAACATTAAGAAGCATAGAACACATAATTACAAACACAGTGTAAAATATATACAATTTATACATTTTTTAACAATAATTGAGTATGTTTATATTTAAACAAAGCATTTGAAAGTGAAGCACTCATATACTGAATAGGTCTTTAGATAAATACAACGTAAACTTGCTAACAGAAAGCTACAGTATATACAAAGCAAAATGATTGTTAAGAAATATTCAGCCAAACATACAAAAACAATACATTAATTTGGCTTATTTGCCAACATTTTCATCAACTTGCTAAGGAAAAATTCGTCGTGAAATTTATCATATTAAAAATTGATTCAAAAATCACTTCCAGAAAGGTTATTGATTTAGAATTATTAATAATTTTTTTTTTTTTTACGTCTGGCAATAAAACACATCGTTTATATAAACAATATTAAATAATATATATAAAAAGGTCATGCGATCTATGACGTTGACGTGTCCAATCGACTTTTCTTAAAGGTATACCTTTCACTGCAATATGTCGGTCGATAAATTCATTCACTTACAATATATATATCAATTTCAGCGATTGTAGTACTTACCTCTTATTACTACTGAAGTTCTTCAACAAGTGATTCGACGCAATCAACTTCTACAAATGTTACGAATCAAATCTCGACTTTCTTTAGCTCCAGGTTCAATACGAATTGACTCGATTTCGTTGTGATCATTACAACGCCACCTTCTCGTTCGTATAAATCGTATAATTTCAAATAATAAAAAATTAATCTTTCGAAAATTTCATTGTAGTTTTATTATATATAATTATTTTATTTATAAGCCTATTTATAAAATGAATACTTTTTTAAAGTTTTTTTTTCTTTAATTTTCGTTTATTGTATTTAATTCGAACTGTTAATTTTATAAATATTAATCGTTTGGCGAAATGTATTTTAGTATGAAATTCGACGAAAATTATGAAATTTATCAAAAACGAAATTATTTAATAAAGTTATTTTCCCGAATCATTTAATATGATATTAAAATAATGTAATTAAATACGTGTAAAAATTGCTTCTTATTCAACACGCGTTATCGTTTTATAATGACGTGTGTTAATGAAGTACTGTACATAACATGACGCGTCGCTCTTTCATTGCGGATTATATAATAATTAGCGAAATTAAGACCATTTATTCTCTTTAATTTTTTTTTTAAATAAAACATTAAAAGTCTTTTTATTTGTCTAACACTACAGGAAATTACACAAACATAATTTTACTTCCTTTTCCTGTTAACCTTTTTTTTAATCAAATCGAAAGAATAATTGATAGCAGAATATAAGAAAATCATTCATAAAGTGTTTTTAACAGTCGATAATTTATGAAATCTTTGAAATAAATACTATTTACATAAGAATATATCGTTTTTTTGTTATATGCCAATAAACTAAACTTAATAGACGTATAAATTTGGAATATTTTATATCAAAGTTCAATTAGTGCCGGTATACGATACGATTAACAATTCAAGAAGGGAAGCTAAGAATTTTTTCCCAGTTCCAAAGAAAATTAATGTTATTTTTACTAACAAAAAATAAAATTGTTTAAGGTTGATTCGATTCTCGTTAATATTTTCAAATTAATAAAAAATTTTTAGCTAAATTGCAGATCTAGTGTTAGTTACGACAACTTTTATTGGTTGGATATTAGCAGAAAATTTTTCAGTGCCTAAAGGTAGAAACTTTCTATTTGGTCTTCTATTCAGTTTCAAAAATATTTTACGAAATTTCTGTTATGTTTTATACTGTATTTCCGTCAGCATTTTGCTATATTTTTGTATATACGTTCCTGGTGTAATTCTAGATACAATGTATACATTTCCTGTCAGCGTAATTTAGTGTCAAATCTATATCCGAGTCACTAACATTATTTTTTCGGGTGTACTATAGATTACTATCTATGGAATTTCAGGACATTGATTATATATTGGAACTCAGGGGACCGAGACGAGTTCAACGGTACCCTATTTTTGGACCGGAGACGAAAAATAAAAAAGTTATCATACTTTTTCACTTACCATACTTTTTTAATGCTCTCATGAAGACGGCACCATAGTTGCTAGTACTGCCATCTTGCGGTAAAGTCTGCAAACCATGACGTCGGACTACGGTCATCTCCAGTAGGGTTAAACACGCGATACGAGAGCGGAGAGAGCGACGCGACTTCCGATCATCGTGCGATCGCCATTTCGGTTAATGTTACTTATGGCAGCGAACGTGGCGGTCGTTACCCACTTTTTCGTGCTTCTCGACTGACCTCCCGGAGGGGAGCCGCCGGCAGGCCGCCATGTGCTAAACGTCACTAGTTATTGATTCACGGTAGTTATTGAACAAAGTAAAAAAAAAAAAAGGGGAAACGTCTACTAAAGGCAATTTTAACGGCAAGCGACGCGACTCTCGATCGCGATAGCGAGGCCGACTTAGCGGTGAGAGCGACGCGACTCCCTGTCATCGCGCGATCGCTGGAAAAAAGTATGATAACTTTATTATTTTTCGTCTCCGGTCCAAAAGTAGGGTATCGTTGAACTCGTCTCGGTCCCCTCAGTTCAGATATATACTCAAAGTCCCGAAATTCCATAGATAGTAATCTATAGTATCCCCATTTTTTCTGTTCCTTTTTCCATTTTGTTTTTCTCTTCAGAATAAAATTCTTCACAAAGTTGTAAAATTGGACCGGACCAGATATGTTTTCTAAGAAACCTTTTTGACTTCTTCCTCGATGGGCAATATCACATTGTCCGTGTGACTCTCCGTTTTGAAGATGACATCAGTCTAGAGAGAATTTCTGGAATGAGTTCGGAAGATGACGACAGAGTTCACCGTAAAATATCGTCTCGTGTATAGGATAAAAGACCTTTGAAAAACACACAACCAGACCCTGATTCTTTCCTCGAGAATCTCCAACAAGAAATCCAGACGAACCTGTATGAATGAATTCGAGTGTTGGCGGCACACGCTAAAGCCGCTGGAATAGAAACATGTATATTCCAAGTGATGAGTATGTGCAGGACAGTACATTCGGATTTTACAAATAATTAAAACCTTAGCCACGAGGAACAATTACAACGTCTTGAAAGACTTCGTTTGCTCTCAGGAAAAACTACATGTGCTCAAAATATCGTCAGAACAGTATTCATTATTACTATTTCCCAATAAACCGGGTCAATAGACTTTGATGGAAGAAATTTGTCTTCTAGCAGAGAACATGACGATTATCCGGAATCCAAATTTACCACTGTCAATCGGGATTCCTGCGCTAGAATTTTCATTCTGGAAGAGCGGAACATTGTTTTAATAGTGACTATACGGTTTGAAGTTTAGTTAGTATATAATGTCGCAAATTACTATTATTTTTTTCTCTTTCGTTCTAAAAATACTCGTATAATTAAATATACAATATTTACAGCTACTTTATTTTCAATTTTTATCACAGTTAAGATTTATTCGAACAACACCTTGCAAACTCATTTTTCATACATTTGAATAAAACTCGATAATTTGTAAATAAAATTAAGAAAGGATTTCAACAAAAGTCGTCTTTTTTTACAAAACATTAATTTTTATTCTAATCATGTTTTATTTTTCTTTGGTTATAATATAAATAAAGAAAAACATGGCATTCAGATAAGTGGAAGTAGACATTTTTCTTTTTACTCTTTTCTCCCTGTGGTCACTAAAAGGACTTCTTTTAGGATGTCCATTACGGATTCGGCCAATCCAACAATGAGACGGCCGGATGGTGAGGGACGGGGATGACATATCCACACGGACCATCCCCTGAAAAATTCCTGGGGATTTTTCGACCCGTTCAGATTCGATCCAGGGTCCTCCAGAACGGTAGGCTGCCACTTTGACGCCCGGTCTTCTGGATGTGGGCATAATGAGGGCCGGTGAAACAGATTCTAACTTATCATAATCATTTCTTTTCGAATTTATTATAATATGCAAAATTATTAAAATTAAGCATTATTAATAATATCTGTTATAAAGTATTATTAAATTAATTTCATTTCAGTAATATAAAATACAGCATTTGTCAATAAAATCTGATTACAGAGCCTCTAGCTGCGAAATAGAGAACAAGATCTCAAAACATGCACATGTTTCGTATTGTTAGATTAATTAAAAGTCGTAATTTTCCAATTTTAAATAGGATAAACGGTATTTTATTTTTGAATTGTTAACGTAATATATGAAATATATATATTGAAAGTATAATTTTTATATTTCAGAATGTAATTATACCAAGTTAAATAATGGAAGAATCATAGGTTCTCACTTTTATTCCACTTCGATCGGTGACAAGTATGTATTTTAATAATGCTATAGCTAAATACATTAATTAATTAATTAATAATAAATCCATTCAGAGATCAATGGATAGTGATGACAGATAATGGAAACACAATAGTGTGTTGGCATCCAGAAAAACATCATCCATATGAACATACTTTGGTAAGTGTTTATTATGTTTAAACATTTTATTGATTTATTATCAAAGTTAAAATTTAATATTTATTAGTTGAATATAAACTATGATTTACAAATATTCAAACATTGTTTCTACTAAAGTTATAGCAAACAGAATGTGACTTCATGTACTTCATAACTATCTACATTGAATAAAAATGTACAATATAACAAATACAAATTATAATAAAATACATTAGCCGGGAGTGTAGTATTGTGTAATTTTTATGAAATAAAAAACTATATATGTACAGAATCTAAGTTTATTTTAGTGTACCAAGATCATTTGACTAAGTTTGTTGTTTTAAGACCCCTCCAAACAAAGAGGGCCGAAGAAGTTGGTACATACTTGATATATTTCTGCTTCTCTGTGCACCCTGCATCCTCCAGTTCAATAATGGCTGTGAATTTTGCAATGAGCTCGTAGAAGACTTGAAAATAACTTTTCCAGAACTTAAAATTGTACATGGGAAACCGAGGCACAGTCAGAGTCAAGGTAGCATAGAGGGGGGGCCAACCAAGACATTGAAAATATGCTGACAACTTGGATGCAAGGTAATCAATCTACTATATGGAGTAATGGTCTAAAATTTATTCAGTTCATGAAAAGTAGAGCTTTCCACTCTGGTATAAAGGGATCTCCTTACGAAGTTGTGTTTGGGTGTGCAGCAAAGGTGGGATTGTCAACAACACCCATTCTGAGGGAAGCATTTGATTCATTGAATAATGAAGATGCTCTGTCTGCAACACGAAATAAAAACATTTTAGTTGAAGAAACCACATCTATATTATGTGACATTCGCTCAAGGGATTCTGAGATTCTGAGGAACATCTGGAAAGCTACATTTCAGATGATGATGATGAACAGATCCACAGGTTATGTTTAAATAAACTGAATGTCCAGAAAGAAAGAGAAGAGACCAAAGAATGTTTGGAAATACAAGCAAAGAAAATGAAAATACTGTCAGAAAAATCACATTCTGAAGCATCTGTAGGAATGACGGTTTGTATCCTGCTGCCTGATGTTGACAGAGGATGAGGAGATGCCAGATCCATTCTTGCTGTTGTTCAGAAGAAACTAGTCAAGGATTTTATCGATTGGGAACAAGAAATGGGTGTCTCAAACAATTATAATGCAGGAATCAATTTAGTGTCTGTGAACAAAAATCAATATCAATTGATGAAATACTGGACACTCCAGTCTGTCACTACAATCCAAAGTTGTTGTGGTATCAAAGTGTTCATAAAAAAACAGTGTGACAACAAAAGATGTACAGCACTTGTTAAAAAAGATAATGTTTTCTGCAATTCCAAATGCCACTTCAGCACTCCTTATTCTAATAAATAGAAATTATTATAGTTTTACAGTATTTAATTATTATATTACATATAATAATTTGACAAGTTTAACATGCATTTATTTTATTACTTTTATTTCATATTCTAACTAACACTGGTTGGTTAATTCTTAGAATAACTAGTTAAACTATGTAATTTTTAGTTCATTCCATACTTTACCTAAACCTGGCAGGTATTCTACAGAATAATGGCATTCAATACTTTAGCAGTAACATATATATTAAATTTCTATGCCTTACTGTTTTTTACTATCATACTAAACTAGGTATCTCAATAGTATTTATAAGTAAAGTTTTTAAAAAAAACTTTAAAAAGCAGGCAAATTTATAAAACAAAAATTAATGAAATTACTAAAAAATTAAAATAAATTATCTTTTGCGCTAAACAATGCTGAAGCAATTTCAGTGGTTATGTCACAAAAGAAAAAAAAAAGTTGCAATTAATTAAAAAACTTATAATTAAGGGTTTAAAAAATGGCAAAATTAAACAGTTTTTAAAAACGTTTTAATTTTCAACCAATTGATTTTAGTTAGTTTTGATTTTATTTTTAATTTGGTTTCAGTGTAAAGGCCAGAGTTTTAATTATGTTGTTAATTTTAGTTTTAATTAATTTAGTTTTATAATTATTTTTAATAGTTATTAATTTATTGTTTATTTATTTAAAAGTTGTTTTGAAGTATACTTTCTAATCCTTCTGATACCCCGGGATGATAAATCAACGCTATCTCCAACCTACGGTTATTAGGTTGGAGATAGCGTTGAGTTGTTTTGAAGTTTTCAAAATTCATTTGATTTACATCACCACACACAAATAACATATAACATTTAATATATACTGTATACAGATAAAAATTACTAAAAAAATAATATAAAAACTAAAACTATAACTATATTCTGTATATAACCAAAGATTATTATTAAAAAAATGAAACTTGAAGAATAGTTGCTATGGAAGCAAACTTGAGTTGAAGAGATGGCTGAGTCAAAAATGAAGTCTTTTTGTTTCCTATCTCTACATAATTACCTTCCTTCCCCTTTCTTGACCCTTTTCACAAATTCATGCAAATCCACAGAGGAAGTTAATGAGTGGTTCGAAGGATTGCAGACCCCACCTGTGACCCATGTGACTACTTGCACGCTGTTTCTTTGTAAAGTGTTGGTTTCATTTTCGGTGGGGATGGAACATTTAATTTATATACAGATTTAAATAAATGATAAAATAAAAATATTAATTTTAAGTTTTATATTTCTATTCTTTCCCTATCAATTGTTATCAGCTGATTATCTTAGATAATTGACATTCTACTGTATTGAAGAAATATGATGGTGATTTTTCGCTGTAACTAAAAGTTATTTTTGACTTATTTTAGCCTCTTCCTGAAATTGAACCAGAACTGAAAGAAGTAAGTAATTTTAAAAATAGAAAAATATTTCATTAACTATAATCACTTTTTTAAAAATATTGTTTCAAATAGGGAGATTCTTTGTTAAAAATACAATATCGATTAGAAGATCATCATCGTTATAGGCCAGAAGGACCAAATATGGAAGAACTCCAAGCTCTTACTTTTACTACAAAACATCGGTGGTATCCTAAGTGAGTGAAGAATTTATATGTTTTTAATATAAAAATGCTATTTCATTTACAATATTTTTATTTCTAGGCCTGAAAAAAAATATGATGATCCAAATCCACCAATAGACAGAGATGGATTATAAATATTTTATAATGATTGTAAAGAATTTGTTGTAATTACAAAAGTAGAAATAAAAATAAATTATACAATTTCAATTTTTAAAATGATTGATTTTGATTAATATACAGTATAATAAAATATTCTATTAAACAACTTTTCATTAAAAAAAATATAGAATGTCAAACTTGCATCAATAATGAGAAACAACTCCAAATTCTTTGAAAATACAGCAAACCCCTGCTAACTCAGACTAATGAGTTGTGAAGATTAATTCAGACTTTCATAAACTTGGACAGAGTTTAATTCTCAGTAAGACATTCTATCAGACTTCCTGACAATGTGTACAGGTCCTTCTAATTAGAGATTGAAAGGCAGGATGGGTCAACTGTGGACCCAAAAGCCCAAGAGATGAACAGGTTGTAGGTGGGTTTTCTAAATATACTGGTCTTAATTACACTAAGTCCGAGAGAGATGAAGACATCCAAAAAGTGCACTGTCAGTTGTTCTGTTCTAGGTTCAAAGAAAGACCATACAGGTTGGTGTTAATATCACAAATAAATTCTTGGATGTGTTCTCCAAATAATCAATACAGTAAAACATGTCCAAAACAGAACTTGAATAAGATGGAAACTTGCCTACATGGGAGAAAGTTCTATGTTAAAAAAAATTGTTCAAAACCAAAAAAATATTCGGTACCATGAAATTCTGCTTTATGCAAATTTTATTGTACATATCAATGTACTAGACATATGGACAGATGTTAGATGCATACTTATGCAAAACTGAAGAGTCCAACAACTTTAATATCAAATTCACAGTGTCTCCCAAAAGGAGGCTGCTCATAGGGATACCTTTATTCTGTATGTAAGTGGTGTCATCAAATATGGAGGAGAAGGGAAATGTGGCCAGGTGTGCCAATTCAAAAGCTGGATGCTGGATAAATGAGTGGTCAAACTTGTCAAGGAGAAAGTTCCTGAGGTGGCAAAAACAGGATTCCAACCTTATAAAAGGGTATAAGGCCTCTAAGTCAAACACTTTATCAAGCATAACAAGGTCTTGGAGCTTCTTAAGAACTAAGAGTTGTGTGATGATGTAGTCATAGGTAGGAAGGCACTGAATAACAAACTTGTTGAGGATACATTCCACAAGGATGGTAGACATGCAGCTCTTGTCTAGAACAGATCTTAAGTTTCTATCTAGTTTAGGCACTTTAACAAATACAAATAACCTTGACACGGAAGAGGAGAGGACAACAGCATTATAAGAAAGTTGATTGCATCTCTCACCAAATAATGATCTAGTGCAGTGTTTCTCAATGGGGCGATATCACCCCATGTGGATGTTTTTTCATGTTGGGGGCGATTAGTAACAATTAATATTTTGGGGGGCAAAAAACAATTTTCTGGCCGATACAGTAAAACATCATATTTAGAATAATTAGATATTTTATTTGTTATATTGTACAATAATTAAACAAATAACATTATATTAGTCACTAGTCTATTCAATGCAATACGAATTTGGCTTTAGCCTCAGAATTTTGAAGCTTGATTGGCATCAAATTTTTTTCAAAGTAAAGGGGGCAATACTATGTAATGGTTTTATTGAAGGGGGCAATGATTCGTTAGAGGTTGAGAAACACTGATCTAGTGTAATGTTACAATGTAATGTATTCTGTCTTACAGCTTTAAACCAATGCTTTATTCAAAAATTGCAAGTACTTTCGATAGTTTACTACTATCCTCTTCAGGCTGATTTGATTAGACTCAAATCAAATAAGATTTTTCATATTTAAATAAAATAAAAACATAATAGGCAACAGTAAAAAAAACATTGCCACTTTTGAATAAAATATTGGTTTTAATGCTGTAAGAGAGAATAGGTTACCATTGTAACACATCACACTAGAAGAGCGTTATTTATGAAAAGCTAGTGAGCAAAAAGCATGTTTGACTCTGGATTGTAAATGGTCAGAAGCCATTGTACAGTTTGTAGCAGAGATGAATCTTGCATCACTTGGTTGTAAGTAGAATGGGATAAGACAACTTTGACTTTTTATGAGCTGAACACTAACAAGAAAGGCTTCTTTCTCTAACTTTGGGGTAATGCCTTTTGTTTTGCTTTATTTACTATTGTTACATATTTATTAAGTAATATTTTTCTGTTATATTTACTTTAGTTTACCATTATGCATATTTCCATATTTTTATGTACAGTCAAACCTGTTTTTATGTGGGGGATAGGGACCGCATTAAAAAAAAATCGCACGAAGCTTCACGAATGGCTGTAAAAAATAGTTTTTGCAACACAATTAAAAAAATATTTTTTTTATGCAGTCAATAGGGACCGCATAAAAAAAGTCTCACATAGAAAATAACTCAAAACCATACGAAATATAATTTATTGACAACAGATGTCAGCACTTGACTGCATCGTCTGGTCTATCGTCTGTTTTACATATTTTTGTCCAGGTGGTGTTTTGTTGACTTAAAAAGTAAATAATTTCATTTTTCGCATATTCATGCAATAATATTACTATAATAAGTGCATTTATGCTATAATAAGTTTATTTAGCTATAATAAGTCAACGTGAGACATGACGAATCGCACGAAACTAGTCGTCAACTATACCGCACAAATAAAAAACCGCACAAATTAAAAATTCGCACATAAAAAGAGCGCATAAAAACAGGTTTGACTGTATTTTTATCACATATCTACATATTTATTTTTGTATTTTTTATCATTTATGTTTTTATTTTTTTTTTTAATTCTTTTCACTTACATTTTTAATTAAAATCATCTGGCATTCCATGTTCCTGAATATCTTTTCTCATATAGTATGTAAACATTTTATTTCACACTATGTTGTTCTTTTTTTTTGTATTTTACTTGAAGATGGTCCTTAACAGGACCAAAAACATCAGTAATTAAAAATTTTTGCTACATACAAAGGTGTTTTGAGTGTTTGATTATCTACTGTTGCAGTTTTTAGTTGTTCCAGACTAAAATTTTTACTTTTTCAGCTTGAGTTTCAATAGACCAAAGTTTACATATAATATGCAGTATAATGTCCATTAAAATTGAAAAATTTACCAACAGACTTTAAGAAATCAAATTATGAACTGAATTTTATTCACTAAGAATTTTTCCCCAAAGCACAAATGAGTCTAACAGTACCATTGGAATTCATATTTAGATTAGTAAACTGAGGGAAAAAATGCTATGTTACACTGCTTAATTATCATCATCATCATCATCATCTATGGTGTTTTATTGTAAATTGTTCTCTAAAAAACTTCAGAAGCTTTAGAACATTATTATTTTTTCCTAATGAAAATTATTGACATCAACTTTATTAAATATATTACATAATGAGAAATTATAAAATAAATGAAAAGACATTTATGGGATTAAAAACATTTTAAGTGAACCATGAGGAAATTAAACAATTAACATAAAAAAAATTTCTGTACATTCTTTCATTAAAAAGTTATGATATTGTTTACTGTAAATAAGTTAAATTATTGAAATTAATAATTTAAAAAATTCTCAAAAGATTTTTATCTTATTATTATTATATAATTTAATCTATCACATAAAATTGTATTTTACAAAGTGACAGAATTAAAACAATTCTGAAGTTAAAAAAAATTACTTATATGACTTGTTAAAACAAAAATTTAACATTTGTATATTTATATATATATAGTACAATAATAATAATAATATATATGTATATATTTATATATAAAATGGCATAGGGTACAGATAAATTTTTAATTTTTATTTAATTTCTACAAATAAAGTATTTTATCAATATATATTTTTTTCTATTAGAAGATGACACAAATAGTTTTATTATTATGTAGATTTATATGCTATAAATGTGTAGAGTTTCCTGCCAATTAACTTATTTTTAATAAAATCAGAATTTCTACAAAATATAACATATACAATCACATCTAATTCACTGATGTGACACAAACTTTGGGATTTAATTAAATGGATAACTCAAACTCTCTAATCATACACACCATGCTTCGCATTCTTTTCTCAATCAAACACACACACATTCACCACTAGAGGAGATATTACGTTTCTCCCCACATCACTAATGTCACACTCTCAATATTTCTAAATAATAATTATAACATATAGCTATCCAATCTGGTTGTGTGCTGGCCCATTGAATTTGATTAATTTCCCCTTCAGCTGTGTAAGCTAGAATAGGATCTTCAATGGCTCTTGGCATCTGCTGAATATCCCATATTAAAGCCTGGTGATCATCAGCTAAAAGTAAACGTAAAACTAAGAAAAATATTTAGAAACATTACAATTATTATTAAAATTATTACAACTTACCTGCAGTGCAAATATGGCATGAAGAATGAGGAGCCATGCAATACCATTTACACAGGCTTTATGATTATTTAAACGTGCGACTGGAGTACATGGAACGCGGACATCCAAGATTATAACCTAATAAAATTTTAAAATTTTGTTAAAATAATAATTATTTTAATTTTATACTAAAAGTTTTAGAAAATTAATGCACATTTTGTTTTAAATATATGTCAGTAGTTATCTGCCCCTTAAATATCATATAGCAAAATCCTAATGTGTAAAAAGTGCAGTGTCTGATTTCTCAATTATTATTATATTCAGATAATATAACAATATAATAACTACAGATATATGATCATATTAATTATAATGTCAAGTCTTATATTCCTAATGATATATTTAACAAATTTAAAAACAGTAGAGCATCAATTATCCGACTCAATTGGGGACTGGGGTTGGTCGGATAACTGAAAAAACGAATAACTGAAAAGTATGAAAAAATACATTATTAGTATATTAGTATATCCCATGTAATCTGTATATTAGTATATCACTATTACCTTACTTCGCGTTGAATTTTCATCGATGTTAAGCCTAACAAAATTTTTTTAAAAATAATAATCGTCGCTATTGTATCGTTAAAAATGATTTCTTTATTTTCCACAAAATAAAGACAAAATAAAAAATTAAGATGGTTTAAATACTGGCCTCCCTTTCATGGTCGAGCCAGTGTTGCCAGCTAAAACACGCAAAAATTTAACAAAAATAATATTAAAGTAGCCAAGACATAGCCAAATATTGTAGCGCCACATCACTAGTGGACAATTGAATTTGCCAACTAGAATGTGGTCGGTTAACCGATGTGACGGTTGATCGGGGGTCGGATAATCGATGCTCTACTGCAGTGTTTCCCAAAGTGTGGTATGCGTACCCCAGGGGTACGAGAAGAGTTTAGTGGGGGTACACGCTGCACTGTGCTTCGGCTGTTCCTGGTGCAACAAGCAGTTTACTTTTTTTCGATTACGAACATAGAAAAATAATAAAAAAACTTCGTTACTTCTTAGCGGTTTCGCCGGGTGCTGTGATTCTGTGTATTCCTCCACCTTATGGCCAAGACAACAGTGTCACACAAAAACCTCCAGTATCTACACATTGAATTGTTACAATGTGCGCGTGTGTATTTTTAGCTTTTCTGCGATTTTTCTAACAGGAAAGGTTTGTTATGTGCTTTAGTATTAATAAAAAGCTAAAATTGCCAAATAAACCAATTTTTCTGTAGCTAGTTACTACAACTAACAATTCTTAGCAGAGACTTACTTTGACAGTGCTTATAGAAAGACGAAAATGAGACCTAAAGTCCATATCGCCATATCTAGGAACAATATTTTCCACATAGTCTTCTATTTTGGCTTTTTCGATTTTTCAAGTGCAGCAGCATATAGAAATGGAATATCCTCGTTATCTTTGGTTTTTGATTTAAATTTTTTGACGAGGGGTACTCAGCATTAAGAAAATTATACAAAGGGTACACAGATGTCAAAAGTTTGGGAAACACTGCTCTACTGTATGTATATTCTACAAACTAATTTCTCTAAATTTATAACAATTAATTTCCCTGAAGATATCTTGATTGTCTGAAAGTGCTTAGAAAACCTTTTTCCCCTGCAAATTTGTGTTGTTTTTATTAGTTCCAATAAAGCACTTAAGGAATGGTTTGAGTTTTTAAAAAAAAACAGTAAAATGCAATAGGAGCATCTGCTTATAAAAACTCAGGATTCACATATTCTTTTCAGAAAATTTAAAACAGAGAATTTCATGATAAAATAGGGTTTTGCAATCAGATTCCTTTAAAGAAATTTTATTTCAAATGATAAGAAAAAATTGTTCCAATATCAAATTAGGTAAGAATAAATTGATCAATCTCACATGAAGCAATGCTTGTGAAAATTGCTTTACCAATATTATATTCATGTTTATATCACTCAATTTCCATTCTGTGAAAAATAAAGGATTATTTTTCCACTAAGTTTATTAGAGATTTTAGTCAAAAGACTAGTTCAACAAGAGTTTCATTCCTGAAGTAAAGTGATATTTTCCAAGGCATTTATACGAATTTCTTCTCTGTCAACATTCTGATCATTCTAAGATTTTCCAATTTATTCATCTAAATATTGATGCCATTTTGCTAAAACACAAAAATGTATTTTTTAGATCAAGAAATATAACAATAATTGTAATATGCTTAAATTTAACTCAAGATTCTATGGCAGAAATTCACACTGACAGAAGTCATAGAAATTATTACAGAAAAATCAATTTGTGACTCTCAAAAATTAATCTCTGAACAAGCAGAAAAGCACGATTACAGAATGTAGCTAACATTAAGAGAACAAAAAGATTGTGGGTGTTCCATTAGCATATACACTGAAGGATTTGAAAAATAAAATGAGCAAAGTAACTATTCTCCATATTTTAAGCAAAAGCTTTCTTGATATTGTTTACAACAGCATCAATATATGATAAGTTTTATATTTTAATTTCATTTACATTTTTTATTTTAACATGGCAATAATCATTATTCTTTATTTTCTACAAGACATTTATCTTATTAACTAGAGTTTTGTTAAATGTGAGTAAGAACTTTTTATAATTGGCAAAAGATTCCTGTAGTCTAGTCAAGTAAAAAAAGAAAAAAAGAATAATTACTTCGCAAGCATCCATTGCAAATGTTGCTAAATAATTTGGATCTTGTTTGTTCCAAGCAAGTCTTAATAAAGGATGATGTTGTGGATCTTCATAAATAATTGTGGAGTGTTCCAAATGCCTAAGGTCAAACATCCGGACTGAACCATCTGCACCTATTATAAATATTTATACTTGTAAGTATAAAATTATTTTATAAGGATAGTTACATCTTTAATATTAATTATAATAAATCAATAAATTTATAGAATAATCATGACAGCCAATAACTTGAAATCAATAATATGTAATGAGAATTTTAACATAAACAATTTGAATTTAAAATAATACATTAACTAAATACAGTTGACTCCACATAAGTCGACACCCCAAGGGGAAGTGGAAATGTGTCGAGTTATCTGACGTGATGACTAAAGCAAAATTGAAAAAAAAACCTACAAAACTACAATTAGGAAAATACAGTAGTGCATTATATAGTAGTACAGGCTTACAATACATTGTGTTCTCCATTTACAATTACTCTGTAGATGAAAAACTGAAAAATTTGTTTAGTGTTGTTTGTTTTGAGCACTTAACTGTCTCAACTTTTCTTTTTGAACAATTATGAATGCCTTGAAAACATCATCTTTGCAATTGTCAATTGTTGGCAAGTAATGTCTAAGGATTCTTAATGCCTCTAGCATGAAAAAATGCAAAATTGGATTCTGGTGTGACGTTGATGTAGATTGTATATTTTCTTTTTGTTTATCTGTTACTATTTTATACATAAAATTGTTAAGGCATTTTTATTAATATGTGTATATATATATATATTTATTTATTTATTAATAATTGATTTATTAATATATATATATATATATATATATAT
Organism: Centruroides vittatus; assembly: GCF_030686945.1. NCBI lineage: Eukaryota > Metazoa > Arthropoda > Arachnida > Scorpiones > Buthidae > Centruroides > Centruroides vittatus. The sequence continues at coordinate 217,855 of NW_027120786.1, forward strand.
ATATATATATTAATAAATCAATTATTAATAAATAAATTGACTCCCCCTCCTGAAAAAAAAATGAGTTCGCACCACACGTGCAGAGTGAATTCATTTTTTAAAGAGGGGGTGACGACTTATCAGAGTGTGGGACAGCAAAAGTATGTCGACTTATCCAGCAGTGATGAGTTAAACAGTGTCGAGTAAACTGGAGTTTTTTTAACATTAATGGCTATGTAAGTCGGCCGGGACCACAGAAAACTGACTACTTAACTGATGGTGTTGAGTTATCTGGATGTCAACTTATGCGAACTCGACTGTAATTCAAACAAAATGCACATAACACACACACACACAAAGTTATGACTTGAAATACTTTATATAATTCTTTAATGGATAGATTAAAGATCAAAATCAATAATTAGATACTGTAAATGCCAATATTAATCTTAAAATAATGAGAATGTACTGTACAAGTAGAAGAAAATGATATATCATAAATGTAATATGAAATATAAAACAAAAATAATAAGTTTAGTTATAAAAAAAAAAAAAATTATCAATATAAATTAAAACAAGATGGCAACTAAAAAGAAAAACCAGTGTAAGCAAATGTATAAATGATAAAAACATATAAATTGAGGTCAAACAAAAAGGTGACAAGCATTCCTGATGTCAACACACACATTTCAGTTAAAAGTAATTGCAATGAGTTTGAAGACAGTCATTCCACTGTTGTGGAAGCAATATGTTCTGCTCAAAGAAGACCTTTGGGCTTTATGAGCAACCTATCTGTTACACTATTCTGGATCTCAACATCTGATCATGTGAATCAGATGTCTTTTGATGGGCCAAACAAACAATAATCATAAAATGAAAGGTCTGGGTTATACATTAGGATTATACAACTCCCTTGATATTTATTCAACTGAAGCAAGTTTTTCATTGACGTAAATAGACATCAACATGTAACAATACATCATTATAGGTTAACAATCCTAGACATTTGTTTTGGTCACATTATGTAGCATTGCAATATCTGACAGTATGCAGCAGTTTTGGTGGTTGTGTTCAAGGAAATCAATGAGCAATTGTCCTCGTTCATCAAAAAGATAATTAATAAGATATTCTCTGTAATTGTGAAGCTTTAAATTTCTTTGGCATGTGAAATGCCAGATGTTTTCAAAGCATGTTGGACCTCTTAGTTTCCAACTCAATATACCTTCCTCATGCACGCCGGGGTGTGTATAATATATAAATAAAACTCACTCACTCAAGCTGTAACCGGTGTGAAAAGGCTTGAGTAAGTGAGTTTTATTTATATATTATTCCAACTCAAAATGATGGCACCAACTTTCATCTTCCATCAATAGCTTCTTGAGAAACATTGGATCATTGTGATAACATCTTCAGCACCCACTGAATACACACTTTTCTGTATTCCAATCTTTCATGTTCAATCATCCAAATGATCCCATGGCTGGCACCAGGTTCAAGTTCTGTAACACAATGATCTACTTTCACAAGTCCTTGTATAATACTTGTTCAATGAGTTTTAGAGTGATCACAATGTTTGCTTCACCAGATCATGTGTCATCTGGCATGCTTTCACCACTTTTCCAGAATCATATACATCATTTGTAGATTATTTTCCAGTGCATATACTCTTTACATGACAACCAATCTACAGTAAATATCAACTTGTATTGTTGCATTCAGTGATTAGGAAATGTATCACTGCACACAGTTCTTCAGTAGATAAATTTTCCAGTTAAAACTCCACTTCTTGGTTTAGCAAGTTCACTAAGATGGTAACAGGACTGACTGTGCCTATTATCAATGTCACCTGTCCAATATTGCTCATTGTCACATGCATGTCGTGCACATGTGACATCACATATGTTGCCAATATTAAACATGCATTACAAGCTTTTTGTTATCCTGCTAGGGATGGTTGCTATAATGCTCATTGTCTTTTCATTTGACAAACTCATACAAGAATTTGTCAAATGAAAAGCCATGCAAGCACTAATCTTAAAACAGTGAAATTATGTATGAAGTTACCATAATTATATTTATTCAATACTTTTAATATGGTAAAATCTTTAACTGCTACACAAATTAGATAACCAGATGAAAGTAAATAAAGTTTTTGACACGTCTTAAAATAATATAATAATTTTATAGATAATATCCAGTAATTATAAAATTAATACTAAACAAAATCATCGAACTAATCTTATGGGTACTGAATAAAATTTTAAATTAATTAGTATGATAACAGTTAACTCTTTAGGGTTAGGTGGGTTAAAAACTGTCCCATTTTTTGCTTAGCTTTTTATGCATAGTGGGATATACGTAGGTAGATCAAAAAAGAAAAAAAAAGGGTTACAAGTAGCAGCATTTGAAAAGTAATTAATGTGGAGGGAATATATGTTTTCCCCAGAGTGGAGTCAGATGGTACTAGTTGTCTTACAGCAGTTGTGTGGGTAGGTAGTGTAAGTTTGCTGACGCATCAGAGTGATTGAAATGGCAAGACATTTAGAAAAGTGGTCTCACTTGGAAGTGCAAACTGTGATTCGTTTCTTATGGGTATCTAACGCAAACATCCTGGCATGTTGAGTGATGGTGTCATCTTCCTGCATGACAATGCCAGGCCCCATACTGCTTGCAAAACTCAACAATTGCTGCAAAAGTTCAAGTGGAAGTCTGGAGCCACCCCCCATACATCCCAGATCTGGTACCCAGTGACTATATTTCCTTTTTCCGAAAATGAAGGAACATTTACCTGGAACAAGGTTCTCTTCAGTGATGTGAAAACAGCTGCCGAGAACTGGTTCAATGGGCAGGGACAAGATTTCTACCAAGCCAGGTTATATAAGTTGGTCCTGTGTTCAGATAAATGCCTAAATAGATTTGCTGATTATGTGGAAAAGTGATTGGCAAGTATGCCTCTTAATTCCCTTTTGTATTTTCTGTTTATTATTAATAAATAATTTTTTATTACACTTGTAACCTTTTTTGGATCCACCCTCATATTTTAACCCACCTCGAAAAGTTGAAGTTACTCATAGTCATACAGTTTAATATTTTATTTAAATAAAGGACTTATTGAAATGTTAATATTTGTTTTCTTATTTTGAGTAATGTTTTATGTTAAATAATTGAAATAAATGTTTTTTCTATTTTTTTTATATTAAAAAAAGTTCTATGCAACTAGGGTTTTTTTCTTTAAAATCGTGTGCCTCAAAGAGTTAAGCCTAACATGTCTGAATAATAGAGAATTTTTTTTGCTCTGCTGATTTGGTTTGTCTGGAAGCTGGTGGCTGCCCATTACCCAAAAGTGCAGAACTACAGTGGACCCAAGAGAACGTGGACCAACATCTACTGCCAACTAGCAAAGGAATGTATGAACTCAATCATTTAAATACAGAGAAAATATGAGTTGTTTGTCTAATTGAAATGCAAATTACATGAGACTTGCTAAGAAAAAGATCAAACTTCCTTACATTGCAGAAGCATATAGTAAGATTGAAAAGTCATCATTCCTTGTATGTAAATAAGACAGCATTATCAACAAAACAAAGGCCACCACAGAGTGGCTAGATCATAACTGTAGCATAAATTAATTTTAAAAACATCAACTTTCATGTTTACTTCCCAATTGGACCTATTTCAGAGTTTATTACATATACTAAGTTGGGCCACTGCAACATGGCAATGCTTAAAATCTGTTTATGTATGATGTTTGCTTGAGCTGTATTCAATTTGCTGCTTATTACTTGCTTGTGTTTTCGTATGTTTTATGTTGGTTTTGTTATATTTATTATGGCTGACATTAAAAGTTAAAAATAATTACAATCAATTGCCAATTACCATACTTTCATCAGTACTTAAAATTAATTTGCACTGTGATCACAATCTGACCACTTTGCATCGTCTCAAAGGGAACAATGAAGTGTACAAAATCATCAGCTCCCAACTGACTCCACTTGGATATCCTACCCTTAGATGTAAATTTCTTCAACAGCAGAAGAAATCAAGATTATCAGAACTGGAGTGTGAATCACTAAAAACTGTAAATAGAGAGAAGTCTGATTCAATAAATAAATTTGCACTTCATATACAAGTATCCCTTTTGTGTTTACACCTTTCACTATTAGTTTAAATATATTCACTTGTTGGCAACTCTCATCTAAGTCAACTGAAAAGAAAATACTTTATTCTGTACATAAAATTTTCATCAAACTGCAATTTATTTATTTATTTATTTTATTTTTAACTATATATAAAAATCACTTACCAACACTTGCAAACATATCTCTACCCCCGCCAGCTCTGCTGAAAGCAATATCATAAACTTCTTTGTCATGTGCAATAAGCTGTGTTTTAACATGACCAGAAACAAGATTGATTCTTCCAACTACTTGTCCAGTCTAACAAGTAAATAATAATAATTCACGTAACCTGAATTATAAATATACAACTTATATAATACGGTAATTAATTTTTCTTTATAACAGTAAACTTAATAATAAAAATAACCTGCATTCTATTAGTTCATTCTACTTACACTTTCAATTTATTAATTTCATAACTTCAAATGACATTTACAATGGTTAGAGCATGCAAACACCATAAAAAAATTTTTTTGATACATACTTCTTGTTCTTAGTTACTTATATATTATGCCTTTGTCCACTTTGGATTTTCTTGTGAACTAGGACTTCTCATACCAAGGAAAGAAAATCATACAATTTCAAATTAAAACACCTATACAAGAGAAATTAAAAGCTGCCTACATTCTGAGGAAAGCAAGGACATGCAAGCCAGAGATTTAAAATGGACTTGTGGTACACAAGTCCATTTTAAATCTCAATGACTTCTCATTGGCATGTCCTTGTGGTACACAAGGACATGCCAATGAGAAATAATTCATTTACCTACTACGTCACAACCAAAGAGCATAAAAGATGTGATTCAGTGGCATGATGTGACAAAAATTACAACATGATATTAAAATCAGCAATGAACTATAAGAAGTATAAAATAAAGAAACTGCAATGAATCCTTCATTGCAGTTCTTCCAATCCTTGGAAGAAACAACCACAACGTAAGTCAACCAAATATTCCAAATACATATTTTAATAATAAGTATGAGAAAATAATAAATAAGAAATGTAGATATTCATCATTAGAAGAAAAGAACAAATGGATAAATAGTTTAATAGTTAACATGTCAGACCTAGAAATACCATTGAAAATTAAAAACTTTTGAGTTTGGGTCTAGACTTTAACAGTGTAGTGAGACTGACACCAATGAAAGATGAAGCGATCAAATCAGTAATAGATATGTTCAAGTTAAATCAATATCCATACTCATTATTAAGTAAATGGTTAAATGAAAACACAAGTAATAAATCAGAAATTGAGAGGAATAATAAATAAGTTAAGTTACTTTACATTCCTAAAATATTCAAAATGATAAAAGACAATCGTCAAAAATGAGGCCTTACATTAATTCCAGAACACACTTAACAAATTACTAACGTTGAATAAAGAAGAAATACCAACTGGTACATTTGATAAAACAAATATCGTATACTCTTTCCGATGTAGGTATTTAGAAAAATACAGATACATTGGAGAAACAAAAAAAAAAAAGTTAAGAAAAAGGATAACCAAACATGTCAGAGCAACAAAGTATAATTATCCTAATTCGGCAGTAGTGGCTCATTGCAATAAATTTGGGAGTGAAATAAATCAAAATACAGTGAAAATAGAAAAACAGAGAGGAAAATACCTACAAAAGACAGTTGTTTGAACATTTGGAAATAATTTATTTTAAAGATGAAAAAAAATAAATGAAAGTTGGACAGAATGATAAATAAATCCTGGTACAGTCTGTTAAATATAGAGGGCACTTAAGAACCTTAAAGAGGAGTTAACACTGTAGAGTAGAGGTTCCCAACCTTTGTGTTGTGGGCGTATTCGAGATTGCAAAAAATAGTGGTGGGCGCAAATTAGATTTCAAAAAAACAAAATTAAATATCATGTTTTTCATTATAACATGCAGTAACATATATTTATTATAAAAGTTGAATTAGTGGGATCTTTGACAGTTTATTTCATTTGCTAATTTCTCACAGTTGGGAATGTAAGATGATAATCCCAATCGTAAACAATCTTCAAGATTATTAAGTTGAGATCTGATTTTTGATTTTATAATATTCATGGTGGAAACTAAAGATTTGCACAAATATGTGGAATCAAAATTGGATTTGATTTTGAAGGCTCCTTTTTTCAAAAGATTATACTTTTTATGATCAACTAAATTCCAGAAGTTTTCATTGTATCATGAGATTTTAATATGATGTCATTTTGAAAATCTAAAATCCCCTTCTTCAATTATCAATGTCTCTTCTTAAAGAAGTTCTGCTATAGATTTAGCAGTTTCAGAAATGTCTACATTTTTGTAGTAAAAAGATTACAAAAAATATAGCCGCAGGTTCGATAATGGTAAATTGCTGAAATCTACTTTCAAATTGTTTCAAAAGTATTTCAAGATGAGTAATAAATAATGTTAGGTCAAAATTATCTTCACCAGTCACTTTTTCATCAGTGTACAAGAGAATTTTTCAACGTATTATTTATCCAAAACTATATTTTGGCTCTGAATGCTTTTATAGAGCTAATCATTTCAACTAAATGTTTATTTTTCCCCTGGATATCCAGGTTTAAACTGTTCAATTTTTCACATGCATCTGTTAAAAAAGCCAAGTCCATCAACCATTGTAGGTTATCTAATTGTTCAAATGTTTGACTTTTTTTCCTCTCTCTTCCAAAACATCAAAAAATTGGCCAAGTGCTTTGCGTTTACTTAACCATCTTATATCTGCATTTAAGATAAGGTCAGCTTGGGAAGATTCATCTTTTTCTACAAGGGTTTTAAACAATCTGTGTGATAGAGGATTTGCTCAAATTTTTTTCATTATTTCAACACTTTGATGCGGGCGCATGTAAATAGCTCCACGGGCGCATGTGTGCCCGTGGGCACAAGGTTGGGAACCCCTGCTGTAGAGTGAAGTGGTGTTAGAAAGGTAATTTCCCTGTTGGGTAGTGTGTTGGTAATTTGTGTAAAGAATAAGTGCTGTTTAAATGAATGAAATTGCATTGTAAGAAACATAAAAACATTCAAGAAATTTTACTGATAGGATGATTTATAATTAGTATGGAAATAATATCAGTAATTTAGAATTAAACAGATCTGTTTTTGGTACAGAAAGAATTTAAAAATAGTGGTTTAAAAGTTTGTTCTGAAAATGTTGAAAGGAATATATGGGTATATTAAAATATAAACTTGTAAATATAGTGGAACCTCGCTTAACAAGCAACTTGCACAACAAGCAAAACAAATTGTAAATATTTGCCTCGCTTAATGAGCAATGTTTTGCATAATGAGTGATGAGGAAAGGGAAAGTCCCGAATTGTGTGCATGCAGCACGCTCCATCAGTCTGTGTTTAGCACTCGTTCCGCTAGCGTCTTAGTGTCGCTTGTGATCACATATTTTTCAAAACTTGTGTTTACACATATTACTTATAAACATCAACAACCATAGCTCATTATATAATAAACACGCCAAACAATATGCCAAATTTAATTCATTAAATTTAATGACTGATTCCAAATTAAATTTTAGAAATGTCTGAATTAAAGATTAACTATTTATAATTATTAAATTTAATACAAGATGGAAACATAATTGCCTACCTCTAGTCAAATTAATTGATTTCTAATATTTAATGATAGTCTTTACATAACCCAAGAATTTGGCATATCGTTTGGAGTGTTTATCAAACATATTAGCTGCGATATTTCTTTTGTTTCTGCAAATTGAATTCTCATTCCAGGATGGTTCATTCTGCACTAGAAGAAATGATGATGATGATGATTCACGCTCCTTAACAGTGTATATTGTACAATTTTTTTTGAATACATGTTATACATAAAACATATGAGCATTTTTTTGGCATGGAATGATTATCGTATTTTACATTAATTTCTATGGGAAAAATTGTTTTGCTTAATGAGTGTTTTGCATTATGAGTAAGACTCTGGAATGAATTATGCTTGTTAAGCGAGGTTCCACTGTACAAATTTTAAAAATTGTAATTAGAAAATGTAACATCTGCTAAGAAGGGGCTTTAATCCAAAATACTAAAATATAGTGGCATGCAGGATTATGTTACATTAAAGATGTTTTAGTTTGAAATTGTGTAATTGTCTTCCCTTGGTATAACAAGTACTAGTTCACAAGAAAGTCCAAAGTGGACAAAGGCATAATAATAAAAAATAAAAATAATAATGCTAAAGTTACTTTGTTGTTATTCTTTATAAGAATTCTACAATTAAGTAAATATTACCTTCTAATAAAGACAACACAGCATGTACCTAAATTAAATTCCAAATAAGCTCTGGGCTTAAAATAAAACCCAGGGAATAAAGTTATTGTTAAAAATAAACACAGAGTTGAAAAGGATGGGAGACACGAAGATTGCATTGTATAGTGTGTAGGTAATGTACTGTACTTCAGAGTGACAAGTTTAACTAAAATTCTATCTCTTCAAATTGTCTAGAGTTAGTAGGCATTCTTTCTATTCCAAAGGTCATGAGAATATTTTTTGAAATTAAATTGAAATTTTGATGGGATGATACCAAAATTTCTCCCAATTCAGATTCTTTTAAATACTTTAGAAAGTTTATTTTAGTTTAAAAAAAATTAATGATTTACATTATGAGCATGGTACTGTACATTCAAAAATTAACAAATATCAATCTAAAGAATGGAAAATCCAGAATCAATCTTTTGAAAGAAGCCTGAAAATTCTCCATTTACATGTGGATATGTATGCTTTTATTGTGTACTACAAAGTACATTTTTATCTTTTTCAGATAAAGTTAATATTACAACACGACCCTCAAAGAAATTACAGTTAATTCCCTTTTACTCAAAGAACTATCCCATCATGTCATTTAGAGTTGTCATCTTTAGAAACTGCATTGTTGGCTGACACAACAATGTACAGGGAGGAAAGTAAACAAGAACATGCCCTTCTTTTTTCATGCTTCTCGCAATTGGTATGACTTGTAAATGCTTTAATTCCACCATATTTAATGTTAAATGAGGTTTGATGATGCAGTGTTGAACAAATATATCATCTGTATCGTCTATATCATCATCATCATGAGTTAACCATATTCTGAATTCATTCACTTGAGCCAGATTTTCCTAAATGTACAATTGCATAAACTTTTTTGAAGAAAAGAAAAATCAAACAAATGCTTAGCCTAACTCATCATGAAAAATTAATTTTTAAAACTCAGAATGGCCATAGACTTAACACAAACAATTATTTTTACTTAGAATCACACAAATTGCATTTGAATATTTAATGTATCACAGCATCATCTGTGAATCATAACAAAACAACTACTATATAAGCTGAAACTAATTTAGCTTGAACATCCGCTTAAATATTTTTTTCAGCAACATTTCAATTTATTTAAATGATTTTAAAAATTTTGACCCCATTTTCATATTATTACGTGTCAGATTTAACAAGATTCAAACTGTCTTTTTAAACAGTTCAAATTTTCTATAAGAATAGATATGTATTATATCAATGGTGCAGTTTTCTTTATATTGCTTTAAAAATCAATTCCTTAAATATTTCTTCAAAAAAATTGATGAGACTTTATAGGTTAAATCCGAAGAAGTTAATCGATGTTTTTTGTCTGGACTACATTTCATCAGAGACAAAAAACTTCTGAGCGTTATCTTCATTATTCTTTATTCACTATGCATTTCGGGTGCAAGATTATAAACCTATGAAAAGGGGTTGAAAACTTTCATTTAAATAAATTAAAGTGTTGCTAAAAAATATTTAAGGCATTGTTCAAGCATTTTATCATTATAAGTAAACATACTAAATATTAAAAATAATTTTAGATATTTTTTTAATTAAAACATAATTTTGTTTATATTTTAAACTGTTTTGTCAACATTTAAATATTTTTGTTGACTGCTCAGTTTCAAAATTTGAAATTTGCAGTCAAGCCAACCAATACCAGCCAAGTGGCAACCCTAATATCACCCTATCTCCCCTGAAATGAGAACAGTCAGTACTGACCAAGTGTAATCTCTTATTCTGATTACACAAAAAAAAAATCTGCCATGACAGACATTATCTCGTATATGAAGTGTTGTGCAGTCTCTGCTTCATCAATGCGAAAGTTTCCAATAAACTAATACTTAATTGTTAATATTGTAATTTTAAACATTTTTAATTGTTGACTGACACATAATTAATTTTCTTATTAAATATGGAAATATTGTTTTGAGAGTTAGAAATCACGAAGAGATTTACTTGATTCAGATTACCAGAAAATGCCTGATTTTCCAATTCCTGATTCCAATTAATCATCCCATCACTAAATAAAATTATAAATTTTGTTGAATACAGTCAAACCTGTTTTTATGCGGGGGATAGAGACTGCATTAAAAAAAACACATAAAAAAAAAAAAAAAATCGCACGAAACTTCACGAGGGGCTATAAAAAATAGTTTTTGCAACACAATTAAAAAAATATTTTTTTATGCGGTCAATAGGGACCGCATAAAAAGAGTCTCACATAGAAAATAACTCAAAACCGTACGAAATAGAATTTATTGACAACAGATGTCAGCACTTGACTGCATCGTCTGGTCTATCGTCTGTTTTACATATTTTTGTCCAGGTAGTGTTTTGTTGACTTAAAAAGTAAATTATTTCATTTTTCGCATATTCATGCAATAATATTACTATAATAAGTGCATTTATGCTATAATAAGTTTATTTAGCTATAATAAGTCAACGTGAGACATGACGAATCGCACGAGACTAGTCGCCAACTATACCGCACAAATAAAAAATCGCACAAATTAAAAATTTGCATTAAAAAAATCGCACAAATAAAAATCGCACATAAAAAGAGCGCATAAAAACAGGTTTGACTGTATTAGGGAAAGTCACAATAGAGTTCATAAGTCTAGAACAGTTAAAGCATAATTAGGAAAACTGGTTAAACTCAGTCATCTCTTTTGGAAAGTGTTTAAAAGTCAGACTTCAGGAAATCAAGATTGACTTTTACTAAATAGTGTAAAGGCCAATCTTGATTCTTGTAACACTGAAGCAGACACAAATGACAATGTAATAACCAAATTGGAAGATGCTGAATTAAGTTAACTATGAAAATAGAAATTATTTCAAATGTTGTAGCTGTAACTCAAACATTGTCAATAAATGGTTTTGATAGTTTGGAAAATGTACAATTAAGTTATTTCTTTCAATTTTTACTCTCTCATCTCCTGTTGCAAGGTAATAAACTCCAGTAGATACATGTTTTAAAAATAAACCCTCCAAGAATTAATACAGGAAATACATTAGTTCCGCCATTAAAAACTGTTTAAATCTTATTATTCTCTGTGAAACTGAACTAGATTAGTTGTGATTAATATGCAACTTGTGCTCTTGGAACAATTACACAAACAAAAATTCACATAAATTAAGACCAATTATTTCCTAAAAATATGACAAAATTCAAAGGAAATTTATTTTTATATATTTTATATAAAAATAAATTTCCTTTGAATTTTGAATTCTGTCACACAAGGGTGTATGTCTTGGCAGTCAAAGATACTGCTAATTGTTAGTGTAAGTCTGCAATTTTTAGTTTTTCATTGACAACATGATTTATAAAACCAGTTCAAATAGATATTGTGCAGTGGTTGGTGGCCAAAATGGCCAGTGTGTTCTTTATAAGTGATTTGAAGCTGTATGCGATGTACACGAAAACATAATGCATTGAGACTGTCCATATATTCAACCGTTCTAGTTACATTCACTTCCACATGATAAAAATTTAAGAACAAAATGGCTAACTAGCCATGTGTGTACTGTACATCCAGCTACATAAATAACTTTGCCATCATAAAATATAAAAGTCCATACAGAATGATTACTTGCAAATAGGGTTTGTGATGGCTCTACATTTGTCTTAAGGGCAAGTGCTTTGTGCCAATTTATTAATTAATTAAAATTTCATCTACTTTACCATATGAAAACTAAATATACAGTACGTGTCACAACTCTTATAATTGAGCATTTTTTGGTAATCATAGGCTTTACTTTTAATAAGGCAGCATTCTTGTCATTACTCCACAATTTTATACTACTAATTGATGAAAATAAATTAAAAATACAAGTTTGTAGAAGAAAAAATGCAAAAATCTGAAAATTTTGCATTAGACTTAATTCTATGATATTCTGTGAATATTTTGGACTACTTTATGAATTAAATGGCAATATAAATATTTCCTGATAGAAAATAATAGTGGAATATTAGTAAAATTACAGAAGCCACTTTGCCAATTATTTTCTAGAAACAAAAAAATTTAAAAAAAAGGATTCAGATTTTCTTAATTTTACTTTAAATTTTTATCAGTTTTAAAAGATATTTTCCCATAATGCATGTAGTATGTTTTTTTTTCTTTATATTAGAAACATTTAAACTTATGTAAAAATAATTGAATGGCCCACCAGTGGCCAAGCTGTTCCCTGAACACTGGGAGTTCGGTCATGGGTTTGTGCCGGACAGGCTGGCCAGGTGGAGTTTTCTCCATGTCTGTAACACCTGAATAGGGGTCAATTACCATTAAAAAAAAGGCATCCCCTCTAGACAGATTGCTCAAAGTGTTGTGTTGCTATAACTTAACAAAACAAACAAACAAAAATGATTGAAAATACTCTCTTTATAATTTAATATATAAAAACCCTTACAATTACTAACAAGGTAGGCATTATGAACAAATTTTGTAATATCAAAATCAATTGTATTCTAAATTCTATAGTTCTGCAGTTCCGTAGTTCTTGTAGTATCTTAATAGCAGTGTGATAGTGGCATTACAGTATGAGAAAATACATGAACCTTCTCTGGAAACTTGTGGATTAGAAAGTCACTACTAAGTTTTTTTGGATTATTTATTATAAAAATATTATAAATAATAAATTATATCTTTATTATAAATAAAAAATAAAAAAATAGAGCAAGGGCTAAAATATCAAAAAAATAACAATTCAGCAAATTTCTCTAATCAAAATTAATATTTCAATTAGAGAAGTTTTCTGCATTTCAGCTATTTTCAAAAACCATTTCTTGTTAGAGATGCTGTATATAAAAAAATTAAAAATACATTGATTAATAATAATTAAATAACTTTGTATTAAATATAAAATTATTAATATAACAATCGGTTATATTTTCTAAATTTAATTTTTTCATAATCCAGAAAAATCTTAAAAGCATGTAGTATGCTTCTAAAATTTTTTTGGATTATGCTTTTAAGATGTTTAAAAGTTTCTTGAGAATGCTGAAGGAAATATATCTAATAGAAAAGTATAAAAATATAGGAACTTAATTTAGAATTAGAAAAGACAATATTTATATTACAGTAGAGAACCGAAAATCGGAATCAATTGGGGACTGGGGTTGTTCAGATTAGTGATTTGTTCCGATTACCGATTATGTACAAAAAAAATACATTAACCTGTCCGATGTTCAAATTTTTCTCCATTGCGTGTCGCTTTGTGTTGAATTTTCGTCGATTTTAAGCCTAACAAAAATTTTTATGATAATAATCGAGGCTATCGTATCGTTAAAAATTATTTCTGCATTTTGTACAAACAAAATAAATATATTGAAGAATATAAAAACATGAAAATTATACTTTAGAAGTAAATTTAGTATCAAAAACGTTCGATTCAGCACGACACAGTCCGACTGAAAATCGTTCCGATTACCGGGGTTCTGATTAATGAGTCTCTACTGTATTAGATAACAGAAAATTCTCTTTTATTGCTGCCTTTATTGGATTGAAACATGACATGCTTTCAAATTATATTGAATGCACAAAATTATTAAGCAATAAGATAAATAATATAGATATCATCAGAATAGTTAATATTAATACAGTACAGTAGACCCCCCTATAACACGGGTTCATATAACACGCTAAAAGAGACTCGTATAACACGGTAAAATGTCATTGCAGACTTGTGTCGCGACAGGATTGGTCGAATCTGAAAAATAGTGGATATTGTACAAACCATTGAGTTTAAATGAGCACTGGACCTACTAAAAAACATTTATTATTCAACAACCATAAAAATTATATTTTTATTAATGATGTCTCCAAAGTTAAGTTATTTTTTCTGTGAAAAATTCACTGATCAGGAAACATGTGTCCGCCGTTCAATGAGCCACTCTGCGATGAAAACAAGCCAAGCTTAAGCAACGGCGTCGTCAAACGGTGCCCACTCGGTAAGTAATCCTACAAATTTTGTTTATAGCATAATTTGTATGGATTATTCCCAAAAATGATATGTTATTTGGAAATGTTGAGTCAAATTACTCTAGAATCGATTAATTTTATGGAAGAAAACCTTTCAAACAGCCATAGCCCCTAAACTGCACATGTGCTGGGCTGTGATTGACTCATGTATTTAAGTGACTCGTACAACACGGAACATATCTACCGTGTTATAGGGGGGGTCTACTGTACTGTAATTTAAATGCATTACTACTATAAGTTTAAAAGCAATGCACTATGTTCGCTGTTTTGTAAACACGTATCACTGGAGTTTCAAAGGTTTTGTGTGATGAATTATATTTCCTCCAGTATTTGCTAAGAAGTTCATTTGTTATAATGCAATATGTAATTGTCATGTATAATTGGGCTGCAGTTTGAAAGAATTGCAGACTTATAAATTCCAACTGTTATCTCGTGTCTTTCTGACTGTCCTTTCTTAATCTCGAGAACAGTGTTAGATAGATGAAAGTTGGACAGATATGGAAAGCTTAGGGGCAGGAGGCCTGATTAACTATATACAAGCTTCCAGTTTGTACCAGATGTCAGATTATTACAATTAAAAAACTTTTTCCTGAATGAAGTTAGATAGATGATCAGCATGACTCTATCACTAATAGGAAAAGTATGTACAGGGGCAAGACACCACTAAAAAAATTGAGAACACTAATGAAAACTTGCAGCCTGGCATTGTGACAATGTCACAATAAATAATTGCACATTTGCAATTTATATACAATACACGGTACTGTATATGTTTTGATTGACTAATTGTGAAATGTGAGTTGGCACATATTGTGTATATATATACAGTAGAGCAGTGGTTCCCAACCGGTGTTCCGCAGAACACTGGTGTTCCATAAGCATCTTCCAAGTGTTCCGCAGATTTAGTCGCAAATCGGAAAGTGTACAATCGTATTCGAGCCGCCAAATATAAAAAAATTAAAATCATAAAATTTTCATAAACTTAAATATATATGTATGACTCGTACTTATGGAGTGTACTACTGCTTCGAATAAGGTAAAGGCAATGAAAAAAACTGAATGAAATATATAAAAAAACATCAGGCACAAGTTTCCCATTAAAGTTATTTAGGTATATTTTTTCCTGTCTTAGAATTGGCGTTAATAATATGAGTAGAGATTTTGAATTATAACTACTCAATTCTAATAAAATAACTGATGACAAGCTTATGTATTTCATATTAACTTAAGTAAGTGTTCCACTAAAGAAAATTGCTCACAAAAGTGTTCCGCATCCTAGAAAAGGTTGGGAACCACTGCAGTAGAGCATCATTTATCCAAAAGCCGATCAACCGAGATGTCAGTTAACCAAAAGTGTTCCAGTCGGCAAATTTAAATTTCCACTAGTGCTGTGGTGCTGCAATCTTTGGCTATGTCTTGGGCTACTCCAATATTTTTTTTTTTGTTGGTGTGTTTTAGCTGGCAGCACTGGTACTTTTGTGTGGTGTTTTTCTGAGGACTGTATGTTGGGACGTGTGTCCTGGGAAATCCGTTTCCATCGGGGACATTAATTTTAGATCTGTGAATTTTATACTTGGAACAGATTGTGCAGTGGTTGTTGTACCGTTTGTAATAGCGACTAAACGTAAACGTGTTGTTCTCAGTGTTTCTGATAAACTTAAAATAATAGATCAGTTGAAGTGTGGTGCTAGTGGATCAAGCTTAGCTTGGAACTATGGAGTTGGAATTGCCACAATATCAGACATTAAAAAGAACAGTGATGCCATTAAAAAATTTGCAACTAGATTAACTTCTAAAGTATAATTTTTTTTTGTTTTTATATTTTTCAACATATTTATTTTATTTGTACAAAATAAAGAAATAATTTATAACGATACAATAGCTACAATTATTATTTTAAAAAATTTACGTTAGGCTTAACATTGACGGAAATTCAATGCGAAGCGACACACAACAAAGAAAAATTTCAACATGGGATAAGTAAGTTAATATATTTTTTTGTAATCGATTATCCGAAAAATAAGTTATCTGAACAACCCCAGTCCCCAATTGATTCGGATAAACGATGCTCTACTGTATATATATATATATATGTATAGCATATACAACTTTAACTGTCATGATTACTATTTCAGCAAACAAAACAGTTCAGTTTTCCTGAAATATACCAAAAAAAGTAACAGCAGTAACCAAATCTATAAAGTAACTTTTAGTAACTCATACCAAAAAAAGTAACAATCTAGTTTTTGCTAAATTGTTACTGTTTTCAATAACAAGCCCTGTACACAAAAAATTTGATGTTTTATGACTTCTATTCTTTCCAAGAAAAGTATGTTAACACACAATTTATATTGAAGCTAGATTTTAGAATCTAAATTAAAATAATTTTTACTTACTTCTAAGCCCCAGATGGTGCAGGTAGTATCGATACTTGATGTACCCAATAAATTTGGATCAACTTCATTCCAATCAAAAGAAGTAAGTGGAGCACAAAAATCCGAGTTTTTATTCTAGAAATAAAAAAAATCAATTTGTTATTCAAGTGGGCAAAGTTTGCTAAATTTCTTATTAATAAAATCAAATGAATTTTTGATGTCTAAGAGCTTGAAAACATTAACCTGGCCTGCAAATAGCCCAGATTTAAATCATATAGAAAATTTATGGGCAAAGTTGAAAATGCTGGTTGATAAAAGGGGCACCAATTAATAAAGACAAACTTAAAGATGCCATTACAATCAGCTGGAGTAAAGTAACTTTCAGACATCTTCAATTAATTAATTTTGACAATGCCAAGATAAATAAAAACTGTAATAAGATCAAGAGGAAGACCAACAAAATATTAACTCCTGTTATTTTGTATGTGATCCTTTTACTATTACAGGTTGACATTCAAAAATTTGGCAATCTCTGAACCTGAGGAGTGCCAGATTTTTTATAGTTATATATGCTGTATATAGTTAACAGATAATGACTACCTGTATAATCCTTTAAAGAAAGAAAATTAAACACTAAATGAAAAGCAAATGAAATTTTAATGTTCATCAACTAAATAAAACAGTTCTACAGAATTTTAGTTAGGTGCCTCCAGAAAACAGTGGTGCGCCAAAACGGTAAATTTGAAAATGCACTCCAAAATCCATGCCAGAAATCTGAAGGAACCAGATTATTGATGATTGGATTTTTGAATCTCAACATGTATTGTTGTTGTTCAAATACTTTTTCCAATACTGCTTTATATAAAAAATTTTTTTGGGAAAATGGTTTGGTTTATTCATTTGAAATTAAAGTGATAAACACATGATATAATAACTCAATAAATAAAATGTATATTTTGTTTTGAACATAACATTAGATTTAAATTTTATATAAATTTTAAAATTATTTGATTTATTTGAAAATTATTTAAAATTCACATAATATTTGAAACTAAAATATGTAAACTTTATCAGTCACCATTTAAAGTTTGAATTTTTATTAAAATTATCAAAAAATGTTTGCACAATTACAACTTACATTATTCAATAAACACTCTAATCTTGTATCAGTTTCTCCAGCTCTCCAAATTCTTAGATAATCACCACTTGTCGCAAGAAGGTCCGGATACATGCCTTTAGTATCTGGAATCCACACAATTTTGGTAGTTGGATATGGATGATCAAAAGTGCTTTTTGCAGTAAATTCTGATGTTTCTTCATCTAAAGAAACTATTTGAACCTACAAAACAAAAGCAAACACAAATGTAAAACCAATTCCTTTCATTCATTACATTTTTTAATCAATCTTCCAGAATTTGATAGTTCAAGTAGTTGCAACTTGATGATACCTATTTAAATTTGTTGAAAACATTTGTTTATGTAAAAAAAAAAATTAAATGATAGAAATTACAGGTTTAATTTCTTAAGTTAATATCATTTGATTGTTGTTTCTTTTAATTTCACTGTAAATGATTATACTAAAACTGATCTATAATATAATTTAAATAAAAATGTTTTAAAAAAAATGCTAGAATTGTTATTTCAGATTCATTAATATAATTAATAAACTTCTTTTAAGACATTTATCCAACTTTTTATAGAAAATATCACAATTTATCTGATATACTAATGTGGCCATATGTTCCAATTTAGGTGGGACAATCTTGCATTTGGGTTTCATGTCTCGCTGTCTTCCAAATGCTTGGTGGGATGCATGAATGTATGGGTAGGGCAAGATGTAACAAATGTCACTTACAAAGGTAAGAGGCTTTTAATATCCTCAACTTCCTAACTTGATGACACTAGTATATTGTGCAGAATGCATTAATAACCAATTGAACAATTTGTTGCAAGATGGAATTGCTCTTGCAAATGTACAGGATGTCCCTAAAGTCTGGACACACAGGAAATCTCTATAATTTTTCTCTCACCAGATTAAATATGACTTTGTTGAAAGAAGAAAGAATTGGACTGGTACTTCTTCATATCATTCATATCCATGTGACCACATGCATAGACATGGTTATGTGGAGTGATCTCCTTGTTCACTTGACTTTAGGGACACCCTATACATTTTAGATAAGTCAATCAATAGTCCGATATACTACCTCAATATAGCTTCAGTATCAGAAGTTAGCTTCATCTGTTTTCATGGGATTTTAATTTAGAGTACGATTGAATTCCAAAATCGGAATGCTTTCATTGACAAGTTGGAAGATATTTTTACATGGACAATGTTTATAACATTAAAAAAGAATTAATGAATTTCTGGATAAGGTTAATACTAACAAGAATGGGGTGAAACTGAAGACAAAACAAAAGTTTGTTAAAGATTTATTTTTTAGACATAAACATTGAATTTAAAAGAAGAAATTTAGCGATCAGCATATAAGTTAAACCAACACATAGCCCACTCTACATCCCATTTAATTCAAATGACTCTTATCAATACAAATTGGCAAATTTCTGGGTGCTCGTTAGAAGAGCATATTTGTATTGCAGTACAGACTGAAGGAACTTAGTAAAATTAAAGAAATGGCCAAAACCCTAGGATACAAAACTAGCATAACAACAGGACTGATTAGAAGCTATGAAGGAAACAGACTGAAGACTCAAAACAGCAAACTCCATAGAATCATAAAGTTAATCTTTTTTAAGGAAATGAACATTATGAAAGAAATGACGGACCATAAAGAACCTAAACTAATTTTCAAAACAGCATCAAATATTTACAGTATATTGAGAAATGAAACATTAAAAATAAAAAAAAGGAGAAAGAAATGTACAAAATATCTTATGAAAACAACATGCAATTAAGAATAAAGAAGACTTATATTGGAGTCACCAAAAGAAAATTGAGAGTCAAAGAACATCAATATAGTGTAAAAAAGGACATTTATAATACAGTACTGTCATTTAAATGCAGTATACTTTTATTTATACTTTATGTGCTTATAGATATTTTTAAAAACTTCCTTCAAACAAGAAAAATACATTTTAAATATGGAATAACATAGTCATTGTAGAATTTAACTCAATTTGAAAATTAGATCACTAGCAGCAAGAATTAAAGAGCATAAAGACAACATCAATAAAGTCAACCCTAATACAGCAATCACAACATATGTGCTTGCTGATTCCATGGAACCAAAGTTATAATACAGAAAACACAGAAGCAGCAAATAAAACACTACAAAGCTTGGCAATTTTATAAAGCAACTCAAAGGGGCAACCAATCAATTGCAGAGACTGCAATATTGAGAGCAAGGAAACTACCGCTGTGATGTAGAGCAGCGGGCGGGAAACTTTTTTAGCCATTACCCCAAAATATATTTGTGTAAGTCGACATTACCCTCCCCTCATTTTGAAAAGGAGAAAATCGATACAAATTTAAATTAAACACTATTTATTGAATCATTTTACACTGAAAATAATAAATAATAGACAAACCAAATAAAATTATCATTTTGGAACACAATAATTTCATTGAAAACTTTTACTCTTTAGGTTTTGGAGAAATTCCTTATTACCCCCAATAATTTCATTTTTAACCCGGTTCCCCGATCGCTGATGTAGAGGAATATAAGATTTATTTATTTATTCATATTTAATACTATTTTGTTGTTTTTATTGTATTTATTTTATTTAACTGTGTTTTACTGTAAATTTTTGATAGTTATTGTATTTTTATATGAACAACAGACATTTGAATTTGTAAAATTATGTTCTAAACATTAATTTTCATATACAGTTAACAAGTTCTACTCTGACGGCACTGTTCTATATGTAGAATGTATTTTTTGTCTTTAAAGGTCATCGAAAATGACTGAAAATGCTAAAGTATAATTAAAGGTATACTGCATGTAAAGATATCAGTGTGAAATTAGTATTATCATCAAATTCCAGTTTTTTTTTGAAACAGTACTATCCGGGATGTCACAAACTGAAGACTCTACAGTAAAATGGGATGTGGTGGTGAGAGTTAGACTTTACACTCCCAACATTGGCACTGAACACTAAAAAAATTGAAATATATGAGTAGGTTGGAGGATAAATGTATTAATGCAAGAGATGCATACATTTTACCATAAGCATGAAAGTTCATTGTAAAAAATAAGCTTCTTTATAGAAATGCCTAGTTACTACCATTTGCTAAGATATATTTTTGAGTTTAAAATTTACAGTTCTTATTCTATTTTTATATTTAACTTTATTTTACATCACCTTTATGTTATTTTTAGAATTTCTTATGTTAATTTTATGTTCTTTATATTCAAATATTTACAATTTGATGTTCTAATGTTCTGTATATCGCTACTTTGGAAGAACACCGGCACAACTCAAAATTACTAGTTTTGAGAAAATCCCATTCAAAGATTTAACCAAAGTAGGTTTTCATAATTCAACACTGACATAACTGCTTCCTAGTGGCCGAATACACAAGTTACTTTTATGACACTTTTACACATCAAAATTTACTACATTTTCGTTTTGATTATGACATAATCAAAAAATTGCACTTTTTTGGGTTGTGCCGATGTTCTTCCAAAGTAGCGATATGATGCATTCTATTTTGGAAGTTTGTAACTGATGTTCCAAAATTCGGTCACCCGAGGACGGCCCACACATTAGGTCGAAATCATCAATATACCGTATTTACTCATGTATAAGACGAGGTTTTTATTTGTTTTTCACTGCTTCAAAAACCTAGGTCATCTTATACTTGCGAGCAAAAGATTCTTTGCATTTTTGCAATAATTTTTGCAAACCGTGATTTGCATTTTTTACCGAATGCTCACCCTTTGGTGTTTAAAAACAAAACTATTTTAACTCAATTATTTAAATCATTCTTGTGTATTGTCAGAAGTAAAGACGAATAGCAATAGGAAAAGCAAAGCTTTTAAATTGAATTCCGAATTGAAATTCCAAAATCACACGAGAACCCAATATAAGTGTTAATCCATTCCCATGAAAATAGACGATTATTCGGAAATCAGAATTCGGAGAAACTCGTAAGTGTGGATTCGACCGTTAAGAATTGGCAAAAAAGTTCCCGACCGTCCAGCTCTACACAAACAAATTATGTTGTCAATTTTACAAGATTTTTCCTTAGAGCTTAAAATGCCAGTAATTTTTGCGGGACAATGTGTGCATTTACGTGCATTTGATAATATTTTATTTGCGAATTAAACAAAATAAAATTAAAATTGTATTAATAAATCTAATTTTATTTTGATCTTTAAAGTCACACCTCATCCTATACGTGAGATTGTCTTATATGTGAGTAAATACGGTATAAGCAAATAAATGTTTCTCGGCACCAAAGGTGTTTAGTGACAAATTAATCTTTCTGCCAAGTATGTGTTATGTTGCATTAATTTTCATCCAAATATGCAAATCCAAAGATCCATTATAATATTATGCACATCTATAACAATGCATTTCACCATACTGTAATAAAGCCAAATACCCACCAACCTTTGAATTGCAACATTTTTTACTGTAATTATTTTTGAAAGTTATATCAAACAAGTAATCATGATTCACAATAAAGTATATATAAATAAGCTTAAATACATATATATATTGTCATTGATTTAATGCAGTAGTAAAATATTCATTAGATATTTACTTTATTGTTATATTCCTCAATAAAACTTCCCAATGCCAAACGAAATCTTCTATCTGGTCTAACGCTCCAATTCATTGAATATACAGTCCAAGGAGCTTCATACTTATAAATTTCTTTACGTTTCGGTGGAGCCGAATGAACAGCCATTGTTAAATAAAAAACTTAAACGCAGTTTTATTAATATAAGTAAATATTAGAAAAATAACTTAAGTATTTACAACTTTCAAAACGATTTTACTTCGCGCAACAGGACTAATCCGTCAATAATGATTTTACTTATTGCGCCCCCTTGCGTGTTCCACAGAAATCAGAAATTTACCGCAGCCCAAGGACCTTGACCGCAGCCTTCTTGTGTAATTGTTTCCTTTCCCTTTGCCAAATCTGGTTAATTTGAAATTTTAATTTAATCATTTTGGTGAAAGTTTCGACAATAGTAAGCAATAGTAGAGCAGGTAATTCAGGCAGAATATTTTGCACGCTTTCATTACAAAATGTCAAATATAATTATAAACTTTGACATTCAATAATTTTGAAAAATTAATTATTACATTATTTCCTATTATAGTCGGTTTCGTGAACGAGTTTATTTGCAATTCGCGCGAGGATCCGTACTTAATACTCAACTATTAGTGTCTCGAAATTCACTACAAACCCCACATTTATATTTTTTTACTTGGTTCCGTAAAACATGGACCTAATAGTGTTTTCTGACTCGATTAATGCACTTGTAACTGAAGTTTAACTGAAGAGGATATTAAAAGAAGATACCCAAATAAGAGAATATCCAAGGAAAATTTTAATAAACAGTAATACAATACAAACATCCAATCTTTACGCACTCATCAACGGGCGGGACACGTGGAATTTTCTGGGTTTTCTTCACGTTAGTTATCTAAATAGGAAACAGTTTCCCGTGAAAGACCTCCCGGGAGACATTCCCCCGGCAGATCGCCCATGTGCCGCGTTGAATAGAATCAAACCAATCAAATTTTTACAAGATTTATTTTACAATTAAAAATTGCAGCCCGGCATTATGATGATGTCACAATAAATAATTGCAATCGTAGTTACAGTTTGTTCGTGAAAACTTTGGTTTTAACCTGTGAAAACCACATTTTGACTTTTGTCATGTTATAAACCACAATTTTGAAGGTAAAATCTTTCTAAGAGGTAATAAGAAGTTAATAGTTGTGAGAAATGAAACAAGCGTTGCATTTGCCCATCAAAAATAGAAAAAAAAAAAAAAAAAAAAAAAAACATTCCAGTAAGTGCAAGAGACTGATATGTAGAAACTACACCATTAGGATGTGTACAAATTGTGCACTATATCCATCATTATGGATAACAAAAGTATATTAAGCCGAACTAACATTTTGTTCGTTAAGTTGTAGACAACAACTTTAGACATTGAAGCTGTCAGCCCGAAGAGAGATTAGAAAATTACCATTTCGAAATGCATTGTTAAATAGGCGAAATAAAAAAAACTATTTTAATCTCGGTCTCTGTTAATTTTGCATAATTAAGAGAGACGTGATAAATATTACTAGTCTCACTATTCGAAGAAGAAACCTTTACTTAAAACTTTTTATACACTCTGCAGTCTGACGAAATAGAGTCTGTCTCATTGAAGTTAACTACCGACCATCTCCCGAAGGCTTTGTAGATTTCTAACCTTTCAAGTAATTTCGGCCGAGACACTATTTTCTCTCGATGGCGTCTTTTTCATTTCTAAGGAATGAACAAATTGTTCGGTTCTTCTAAAACACTACAATTTTCTCTTTCCTTAGAATTCTGTGCATACTACATCGCAGTGGCGTGCCGTAACGTTTGGTGATAGGGAAGCTGTGTTTCTGTAAGAAGCCGACTTTCACGGGCAATCAGTTAATTGCGCGTCAGTAATGATCTAGGGTCCATTCGTACGTGCGTGGTAGGATTGTCGAAGATTATATCAATCTCCGTTCTTTCTTTCGTCCATTTGATTGGTCACTCTCCCTCAATCACGCTTCCCGAGTGGTCCCTGGTTACTAAGCGTAACGAGACTCTTACCTGGAGCCGGAGAAAAGTCAAAATAGAAGATGAATTCGATCTTTCACCGATCATAGGACGACTTCCTTCCGCGGTTTATAGTTTCTGCCTGGCAGTTTGATATAAACAATGGGTGTCCCACTACAAACGTCTTTTACCTATGTCCTTTTTAAACTAATAAATTCTTCTCTAAATTAACCGTTTTTCTCGCCTCTTTCGTAACGGGTCAGACCTGTCCGGTACATGACATTTCCATAAAAGTTTTAAACAAATACTGGAAATGACAAAAATAAACAATTTATGTATTTTAGTTGTAAAATACAAATAATACATGCATAATACAAATTGATATGATACAAACAATGATCGAAAACTTGTTTTTTTTTAAAATTTTTTATAAACTAATTCTATTCGGCGATTTTTTCCGCAAAGTCGTTAATTACTTTATTATCATAAAAGTCGCTGGTCGCGACTCCATCAACGTATTTAAAAGCTCTTTTTCTATCGAAAGCAACGCTAGCGACGACAATTTTTCCTCCGACCCAGTGTTCCTGGCCAATGTATGAATTCTCTCCGTGGTCGAGAAACTGCGCTCAACAGACCCACTGGTAGATGGTACCGTAAATATTAATGATATTAAATTATATAATTCTTTTAGTACGTCTTTGTTCGGATCGACATTAATTATAATATGTTTTAATGTTTAAGAGTTACTTGTCAATATAGTCCGGATACGAATATAAATATTGCGATTCGCTACGTAATTTAGATAAATCAAAAAATTTCCCATAAAATTTACTTCATTTAAAGAATTAAAACACGCTTGAAAAAATTGTTAATAATTTTAATATTATGAAAAACATCTAAAAGTGATAAAAATTCTAAAGATTTTATGTCTGAAAATCTGTCAATATAATTATAATTTTCTTTTAATTATACTGTAATTAAATATAACTTTGCAAAAAAACGTACATAAAAATAACATTGAATACTCTTTACTTTTTAAATCTTAAACAATTCACTTAGTCAGATAGCTCCCTACCAGTGGCTAAGGGATAGAATCGTTGGAAGTGTTACATGTGTGTAGTTTTCACCAGTTAAACTGGTTGAGGTTTTGCTCTGTAAAACGCATGCGCCAATGCCCTCTGGCTGCATTACACCATTTAGTTATTCTCGCCGTGAAAGCTGTCTCGGAAGCGCTTCCATTCTGTTACTGACATTTGAATATTCAATAGCGATTTTATCGGTTTTTTTGACATATAGTATAGAATATTTTAATAAGATAGATAATGCAGTTATAATAAAATATTAATTTTAATTAATTCAAAGTACGTTAAAATACGAAAATTAATATTTTAGAAAATACAAGGGAAGGTCATTGGAAGGTGGATGCGGCGCTTCCACCGCTTTCAATGACTTCACGCCACTGCTACATCGTTCTATCTCCTTATAGATGGGACAGAGGGCTCTGTCATATGTGACCACCACACCGTGTGATAGAACTGCCTCGGCTGAAACATTTGAAAAGGATACATAACGATACATTTAAAAACTGTTCGAGATAAGGACGTCATTACATCAGACATTTGGAGAAATTCATCAGTGATCAAATAAAAAAAAAGTTCGAAAAATGCAGGTGCGAATGGCAGTTCGTTTCTAGGTCACACACACTGGAAGCCTCCACCCCCGCACGCTGTTCATTTTTAGTCGTATGTGGTTCCCGCACTTTATATAAGGTTTCTGACTAGTTCATGCGATAGATGAACATTATTTATTTTATTTAACGGAAAATTAAAATTTCGGAATGTTTATGAAAATACCGTGTCAAAATTCCATTCGAGTTAACTTTGTTTGAATTAACCCTTTGCTTTTCGCACTTGCTGTGTAGCCGTACTCAGGGAAATCTCAAGGTCATTGGACTAAATGTACTTACATTATGTAAAAAATTCTTATAAATTGAAATGTTTGTATTAAAAGTATAAAAACAAAGAATTTTAATATGGAAGAATGTGTACTTTTATTTAGTATATTATTTATTTGCTTATATTTTGTATTATTTCTAAAATAAATTCGTATTTTTTCGTTTACGTTAATGATTTGTAAAGTAATTGAAATTTTATCTAATGTAATTAAATTTTAAGTCTAATCAATGTACTATTTGATAGTATACTATTAATTATTTGTTATATGAAAGTATTAGTTTATTAAATTTAATGTAAATTATGTTAATTTTAATTTTAGTAAATTTTTACAATAGTTCATTAATATGACACACGATAGGGGCGCCTCTAGTGCCCATTTTTGGCATACCGTTATGTGGACGGACAGGCACGCGTTCAATGGGTTATATATATAGATAATTATTTATTTTAAACGAAAGATGGCGCTGTGTGTTTTTATGAAGAAAGTTCAAACTGAAAATACTACTTTCGTGGAACATATAGAAATGTTAGATGTCAAAATCAAATTTAGAGATAAATTAAGCGAAAGATTAGATTCATATTATTTAGATGGCAGTACATTATAAATAGCGATAGTCACTTCTATTTTATATAATTATTTATTTTAATGGAGATCCATTTAGGCATTAAATTGTGCTGATGGGAACTTAATAGATCAATCAGTTTATAAATTAATGAACAAATAATTCAATTAAATGTAAAAATTAAATTAAAATCTCTAAGACAAAAAGTAATAGCTTACATGAGTTAACTGGATTACTTTCTAAAATGTAATCTGAAATGATATATTATAGTTACACACACTTTTTAATTTGTGACCAAGAAATAATAAAAATGGAAGAAATAGAAGAAAAAATTAAATGTAATATTATCATTTAATTTGTTTAAGTTGAAAAGGAGACAAACACAGAAAGAAATTTCCTAGACATTACAAATAAATTACAAAAAATAAATTTAAACAAGGAAACTATGAGTGGAAGGAGCGAAGAGAGAAATGCTCTTATTAACAACTAATTTAAAATCTGATTTTATAGGATACAATAATTTAACATTAAATATTGTACATGTGGAAGTATTCAAAAAGAGATTATTTTGTAAGCATTTACGAACAAATTTTAACGGATTTACACTTTGCCAGGGCAACGTTATGGCCGCGGATCATCCGAAGAGCAAGGAAGCCGTCTGTGCTACTGGAGGAGATGGGTCTTGGCCCGATGATTGTCAGGAGAAAAGCCATGCACGGGAGCAAGGAAGCCACTCTTCTGGCCCTAATGGACATGAGTGGATACAACATCGTGCAGGAGAAGGGACAACGCAAACAATTACATTCCTAATCAGGAAATATCCCCTCATCAAGAAAAGTTTCATAATAAAACTTATTTGTTTTTATTTAAAGTTAAAGAAAGTGATTTTTATTCTAAGGTAATTATGTAATTCTCCTTTGGTGCATGATTTAAAAATTGTTTATATACGTGATAAAGTAAAATATGTTGATTAGTAGAATGCATTTCTTTTGAACAACAAATTTTTTTGTTTTATTTTTAAAACTATATTTGATTTAAAATGATAACATATCATTTTTTAAATAATAAGATAAATTGAAAATTAAAATTTATTTTTATTATTGTTCTACACAGTCAGAATATGTTGCACCTACTTTGTATACTTGATGCTCAGCTGCTTTAATGCCTTTCAGACTGATGATTGAGAGAGCTCAGTTCAATCTTTTTTCTTCGAAAAATTGCCTCCAAAATTCAGATGCGCCTTATAGGTATTTTTTTAAAAATTGCTTAAAAATTAAGGTGCGTCTTATAGTCCGTAAAATACGGTATGTACAATCTTGAGGTCATTTATCATAACTTTCTTAAAGTATCTTTTAAAGACAGTATCTTTAATGTACATTTATGTTCCAGATATGAAAGGCTTTTTGGCATGCAGTTGCACCACAATATGTCTTGACTTAGATATGAACCTCTTTACATCTGCAAACTCAGACTGACTGGTGTAAATAAGAAACTATGTCAACGAACTCCAATTCAGTAAGCATTGCATTGTATATGGTGACATCCCTATAGTTGGTGTCGGGATTGCTTTCTGTTGTCTGAAGTTTCATGAAATAATTTTATAATTATGTATAATTTAGCCATGTTTGTTTAGTATTGGCGAATCTGTAATTAACTGTAAAAAATAAAATTCAATGCTACCTTAGTCATGATGAGATTTTTTAATTCAAATGTAAATGTATTTAAATTCACTCTGGCCCTTGAGGCAAGAAGTTCGAACTCCCCTGATATAGAAGATAGATTAAATTGTGCTGATGGGAACTTAATAGATCAATCATTTTCTAAATTAATAAACAAACAATACAATTAAATGTAAAAATTAAATTAAAATCTCTAAAATATTTTATATAAATTGTTTGAGAATTATTGATTTACATTTATGCTATCTGAGCAAATTTGTTTGATCAGTTTTAAGGTAATTTTTGAATTTTCCTAAATCTGATTTATAGAAATGTCCATTTAATTTTATTTTGAGCATAACCTCTATATCAGTGTATTTTGTGTTTGAATATCCAGCGTATTTTGTTTTAATCTCTTCCTTGATACTTGAAAGGAAGCATAATGTAATTCTTTTGTGAGAGTGCATACCTGAGGACCACAAAAATAATGTAAAACTGATCAAATCAAAAGATATTTGTTTCCTATCAGCCATTTTAGGCTGTAAGAAACAGTACATTTGTCAATGGACTGACCTCCCTTGAGCTATATAGACAAGTAGAAATCTCCAAATCTGTCTCCTCCTACATGCTTCCTTCCTCTTCCAGAAAAGCCATTTTGTTGCCGGTCTTCAAACTTTATATCTGTTTTTTGATTCATTCATTATCTATCCAAGTGAATGAATAACTGAATAAATGAAACTGAATGCTGAGTAAAAATCTTGCAAAATGTACAAAACGAAATTTTATTACAGATTTTGCCCTCAGGATATTTTTGCTCTTTCCTCTATTTTTAGTTTATTTTTTGATATGAATGTCAGGATCGTATTTTGTGATGATAATTCTATGGTGACCTTATAATTCACGATACATTGTTTTCTGTAAATGTATATGAGTCCGAGGATATATTACTGATTATTTTAAATTAGTTATTTGTTTTATCTAAATTTATTTTTACCTGTATACAAGATATTTATATATTAGTCTTATTTACCTGACTGAATGTGAGTGGTCTTTTTGATGCATAATATACTATATAACCTGAGGAGAGGAGGGTCCGGCAGAGGTTGAAGGCCCGGCATAAATGTTATACATAAATTATTTGAGTATTTTTTCGGCATGGAATGCATTATCGTATTTTACATTAATTTCTATGGGAAAATTGTTTCGCTTAACGAGTGTTTCGCATTACGAGTAAGACTCTGGAACGAATTATGCTCGTTGAGCGAGGTTCCACTGTATCTAATAATAAGTTGTGAATTAATTATCTCAAATACTCGCATTTATTGTTTCATTTAAATTGACATTGCTTTAATAATGTGAATATAAAAACATTTCTTGAAGTAGCCTGTTTATTTCAATATGTTTTAGACATATTTTGTATATTGTTATTATTAATATTTCAGATAACCAGATATGAGACTGAAATTTCTAATTACAAGATTATCAGGTTATTCGACTACCGTCATCTCTAGACAGACATTAGAGAATCGTCTTCAGGAATGGGGATTCTCTGTGCTGGAGTGAGTTTAAATGGAAAAGACAGATACGCAAGATGATAAACCTTCATTTGACGAGCATATTATCCAGGTAGAATGCGTTAGCGATCTCTCAAACACAGTATGTAATTCACAGATTTCACAGAAATGTAAAAGGATTGCTCTCAGCAAATTTCTATCATGACATACGAATATTAAAGATAAAATACCGCGTAAACATTTTTGATAAGAACAATACTTTATTGGCAATAAAATATAGTTCTATACGAAGAATTATTTTAAATATAAAAAGAAACTCTGCTTCACTTTTCTTAGATATCAAATATCCGCCTGTTGCTCATTCTAAAGGAAAAAGAGTTTTAACTTTTTATTCTGTGGACAGAGAAATTCATGGTAAATCAACAGTTTTGGCGTTACGTATTCGAGATGTAGAATTTGCGAAAGAAATAGTTAGTAGATTTCATTCATGTAATAATGCAATGCCTATCCACTATGGTTCGATAGAATTAATTACTAGAGAAGTTTTTCATGTGCCCAGTTTTGAACTGAGTAATTTTGATTGCACGTATAATTTATTTGTTATACTTACTAGAAGTTTTGTCTTATTAGAACAAACCAAAGAAGGTTGGAAAACTTTCATCGAACAGCTGGAACAACAATGCGAAGAAAATTCAATTTGTTTGGCAAATGCTCTGGAGTATGTATTAGATTTGCATGATCGTGGTATACTTTGTCACTATCCAAATGCTATCAGATTAATGTATCATTGGTATTGTAAGAGAGATCAGGTTTATGTAAATGATAATGAATATACAATTCGCAGTACAATATACAATAGTACATTTTCTAAAACTATCAATATTATCTGCATGAACAACGTCAACTCCTTGACAATCTGAAAATTATTATTTTTTTTATTTATAAAACATTTACATAAGCATTTTCATGTTATATATTAATATGGGCATTTTTCCATATTATTGTTTGAATAAATTACTAACTTTTAGGACAAGGACCATCACATGGTACACATTCACCATCTTCTGCTTTCTTGTTTGGGGGACAAGATCGAACACAAGCGCCACTGTCTCTCAACAAATGTTCTGGACATGTCTTAACACACGTTGCTCCATAAGCATATTTCCCGTCGGGATTACTCTCCCAGGAATAAGTTGCTGGATTATATCTTCTCATCGGAGGGCATTCTTGTTTGCAAACACTGTCGTCGTAGAAATTCCGGCAAGCCTAAAATTTTCAGTAAATTTATTTAGTTTTTGTATATGAAGTACATCAAAATCTACAAAAGAAAAATAACGACATAAACAGTTTGGAAATATGTACCAAACAGTCACTCATAGTTGGTCCAGTGCAACCACCTGCACAAAATAAATGACAGCATTCTTCTGGTTTTGGACCAAAACAACGCCCTTGATGACATTGAGCGGAACAGTTAATTTTTGAAAATTGTTGACAATTTTCTGACCCTTCTCCCCAGCAAGATTTATGAGGACAAGACTGATCACAAGGAGGACCTACAAAAATAAATATTATAGTAATTTAATAATGTTTCTCAAATATATTATTTTGAATTACAGTAGAGCATCGATTATCCGACTTAATTGGGGACGGGGTTGGTCGGATAACTGAAAAGTATGAAAAAATACATTATTAGTATAGTGTATTAGGCATGGTTTAAATACTAGCCTCCCTTTCATGGTCGAGCCAGTGCTGCCAGCTAAAACATGCAAAAATTTAACAAAAATAATATTAAAGTAGCCAAGACATAACCAAATATTGTAGCGCCACATCACTAGCGGACATTTGAATTTGCCGACTAGAACGCGGTCGGTTAACCGATAAGTCGGTTAATCGGGGTCGGATAATCGATGCTCTACTGTATTTAACTTCTCACAGAAGTAAGAGTCCACTAGTTTTATAATTAATATATAATGTATGATTTATTAAATACGTATTAATAAATCATTATAAGGAAGTAACAACATACAGAATTATCTATGTATGTACAGAAGGTTTTAGGAATCTTAATCAAAATAATTGTTTACGATTAGCAAAAAAATTTATTACAAATTAAATTTCAATTTTGAAATAAGAATTAAAACTTAAAAACTTTCTTTCTTTTCGTAAGAGTAATTTTCTACGCGAATATTTAAAAATTTTTCCATTACAAAATAAAGAGCTAAGTAGAAGTAATCCTAAGTTTAGGTTTAAGAAATCCATGCCAGATTCAACATTATGCTGATTAATTTTAATTTTAAAGTAGATGCTATTGTTGCATACGGTCATTATCTCGCTGATCTTTCTTGAAATAATTTACACCTGTCTATGAAAAATTGGCAAACAATGTTGCATGATTAGGGAGATAATTTTTCGCCAAATTAAACTGAAATTTTTAAAGTTATTATAATTATTCAATTTTTTTAAACTTTATTTTACGTAAGTTTAGTTACCTATAGATTTTGTTCTATTTAATTTGATACAAACATAAACTATTCTTTCTTATGTAATATAAACAAAAATACACTCTTTATATTTTTAAGAACACTAAACGAGATTTAAGTTTTTAAATTAGTTAGCAAAAATACTTTTAAACTATTTAACTGTGACAAAGAAATATTTAATATTTTTATTTTGAGCATCAAACACAAGACCGTGTTATTTATTAAACACTTGGCACTTTTCCACTTCTATTAGTTGATCAACTAATAGAAGTGGAAAAGTGCCAAGTGTTTAATAAATAACACGGTCTTGTGTTTGATGCTCAACATATAAGAAAACACGGTTTCAAGAATACCTAAATTTAATATTTTTATATTAAAAACTTCCCCTAATTTTACATAAAGTCATACTTTAAGTCATTCTAACAATTTAGTAATATATATATATATATTTTTTTAACTTACATTCTCTTTCTGGTTGAGTGAAATTATAAACATAAATAATTTTGGCTCCCAATCCAGTAAGAATTTCTTCCCAATTTATTGTTCTCATATGACAAAGGTTATAATTGTTGAAAAATCCCACGCTTCCCGACAAAATATCTGAAAAGATATAAAAGATTTTATTGACGAGTTTAAAATAAATTGACAATAAAACTGTGTCTAAAAAACAAACCTCTTAAAGAAGGCATTTCTAAATTATCCATTGTGCTGAGAGTGACCAAAAGAGCAAACTGTTCTTCTCTGACATTCAATTTAAATAAGGTACGACCCCTGATAATCATAAGTTTCGGAAGTATAATTCTTTTAATATTAACATGCGATATTAAAACATATCCAGTAACTTCTCTTATCTCTTTTAAGAAGGACAAATCCAAGCTTTCATCCTAAGATTAACATGCAGATATATAATAAACACATATAGCTATACAATGTATAATTAGAAATTCACCGCAGTTTTTTTTTATTCAAAATTTACCTGTATCCATGTTAATTCTAAATTTCCGTCCACGTATGTACAGTTCGTATATCTGTCTCGTAAATTTTGATAGTGATGTTCGCGATTCGAAGGAACAGACATTCTTCCATTTGTACCAATACATACTGAAAATAAAATATAAAAAAAAAGCATTCCATTTTTTTTCTTAACGCAAACTGTTCTGTTTTTAATTCAGATAAATTACTTTAAAAAATTTATATAAATCTGCTGCAGAATGAAGAAACTTTTCAAATAATTCACATATAATTTTTAGGCAAAAGAATCCATTCCATGATAAAATTTTCTATTAGAATCATAATATTTGCTGGAGAATTTTGTTGGCTGTAATTTAACAGTTAATAATTTTAACAAAGTATTTTCTAACTGTATTTGCATTATCAATTTTCCATATGAATAACAGTAATAATAATGACAATAAACGAATGTAATGTTTTTAAAATTCACACCTCATTAAAAGATTCATAACAAATAAAAAAACACATGAAACGTTTATGAAAATATTATGACGGTAGTCACAATATTATTTTATATATTAAATATATATATATATAAGAAAAGAATTCCAAAAATTATCATAAAAAAAATAATTAAATCATCTTCGACGTACAGCTGCCTCGTGTGGAATGCAAATCCACATTTAAGATAATATTAAAAAATGAAAACTAACTTTTTCCTCTCGGAAAATATTTTTCTTGTTCCGCTACTTTATTGGAGTAGGGGATAGGAAGAGCACCATTAACACACAACAGATGTATAAGTAACAATGAAGTCCACATCTTCATCATGTACAGCATATACAATTTAGGATTTAGGAACAAAAACAATGAGGAAACATTGTATAAGGCACTTTGTAAATATGTACAGAATTGCATGTTTTGTACCACCTAAGTAAGCACCACAGGTCCAGAATATATCCTGGAAAGCTTTCGCATGGAGAACTATTCGATAACACAAATTTTTGACAGTTTATGCAGTCATATTTAATTTTTCGATGTATGTACAGTACATATTACTGAGTTAGTTCTTGACATGAGGTAGAATAAAATATCCACTTTGGAAATATGGATTTAACGAGTTCTGTAAAAAAGAAAAAAAAGTTAAATATAAATGCTGCCTAACTTAATGATTGATGCAATGGTACAGAAGATATCGTTCGTGCGAAATCATAGTAAGAAAAACTGCGGGGATATCATTAGAATTCAGATAACTAATAGGAAAACAAGTAACTGATGGTAACACACTATTATACAAAAAAAAAAAAAAAAAAAATTAGGAGCCCTTCCCACATATGCGAGATAATTCTACGCGATAAATCCAGAATGGCAAGATTTTTTTAGATAAATCATTAACGGCAATAATAGACGGCATATGAAGAAGTACTAATGAAGTAATCCATTTAGATTTCAGACATGCAATCATTTAACTTGGATTTATTCAACCCGGACGAGTTCATTACAGAGGTGGTTGCTTCCGAGAAGTCAAAATTAGAGTAGTTCGTCTATTTCAGCGTTTCTCAAAGTGGGCGATAACGCCCCCTTGTGGGTACTGGAGGCTTTCAGGGGGGCAGTAGAAGGGTCAAAGGAAATTAAGGGGCATTAAGGAAATCTAGAGGGGCGATGGCAGACAAATTCTATCTATAAAAATTTTACTAAAATATATATAAAATGCTGACAACCTATATATTTTTAAATTTTTATTGAAGATCACAACCTGAATATTTCTAACACGTTGACTTATATTATAGCATGAATGAACTTATTAGAGTAACATTATTGCATAAATATGCTAAAAATGAAAGTTCAAGAACGGCTACCAAGAATTTTGGCTGCAGAAGCAAATCTCTCAACTGTACCCTGAGTTATGGTCAGTTGTTCAACGCTTTCTGATAGCATTCCCATCGTCGTATTTGTGTGAACGTGGATTTAGTGCTGTAGCAACGTTGCTAACTAAAAACAGAAATCGGCTGCAAGTTACTAAACGCGGCGACTTACGGCTGATTTTAAGTGAATTCGACCCGGATATTAACAAACTGGTCGAAATACATCAGATTCATCTTTCACATTAGATAAGTTTTAAATTCAAAGCTTTCTTTTGATGTTAATAAAAATACTTCTAAATATGATTAAGTATGAGTTTTATTTCCTCTCATTGAAACATTCTTTGATCTCAGAAATAGGATATAGATCACATCTATCTATCCTATCCATATAATAATGCATGTTTAAACATTATATTTGCTACTGTTTTTAAGATACGCAACAGATGGTAATGTAAAAAGGCAAGTTAAAAAATATGGGGGCACTAGGAATTTTTTTAATCTCAAAGTGGGCGGTGGTCGAAATAAGTTTGAGAACCAGTGGTCTATTTTATTGTTTTAAGAAAGTAAAGGAATGGAATTTTCCTTCAGGTGCGTCGTCTCGTAAAACAACTCGAGTGTTTTAAACTATTAGAACGGCTCTGGGGCAGTTTATCAGGAACAGATAACCTACGCACAGGCGCAATTTTCTACAAAAAATTATTAGCTTCATTATCAGATTTTTATCTGGACAAGTTTTTACTTATAATGTGTAAGTATAATCAAAAATGATAATTAACTCCTCATTTATCGCACGGGTAATTGCAATTTTGTGTGACGAAACCTCCGCATCCCGACTAATTTAATATCGTAGATGGTCCCCGCCTTTCAAAAACTTTGGAATAAAGGATTGCAATTCCCAGAAAGAAGAGTGATTTTTAAATGAACTTCTTACAAAAACGAAAGAAAAGAGGAAGAAAAAGAAGAAGAAGAAAAAAAAAAAAACAGTTAAAAACATAAAAGTTTAAAACTGTTAAAAAGTGTTAAAACTGGATTATCGGAAGGGCATAACAAAAGGGCTTCTCTTCATTATTATAACGAACAGTTGTAAACGAATAAAATACAATTTCCGTTGAAGTGACTATGGCGTGTTGGGGAAGTGGCCGCGATTCACTAGACTACATCCAGTCAGGTTATAATTATATAAACCAAGTGGTCGGTTCAGTTTTTTGAACCTCCTTTCCGAACGTGGGATACTAGGATGTTTACGAGCTATCGTGCGAAAGCCTTACAGCCACACTGTTAAAACTTTTCTATAGTTTTTCTCAATACGCTATTGTTCTGTTTTGAATGTTAATCATTCTTCATTGTTTTCTGTATTCGAAGATTTTGTCTCGTTAGCATACGAGTGTGAAATAGTCGCCTCGGAGGAAAATTTGTTACGCGGCCAATTCTTCGACTTGGTCGTGTTACAAAGGAGAAAGAAATTGCGTGTGGTGAAACATCCGAAAAAAAAAAAAAATAATTTACAATTCCATTATTTTAATTTTCCGCAGACATATTTTTATTGTCTCGATTTTTAACTAGTAAAACAGAGGATCGACTTTCGATGTTTCGGTTTGCTATCAAAATACATTAGTACTAAGAAAAACAAACAAACAAACAGTGTCGAAAGAGTTTCTTTCGGGTTTAACGGCAAATTTTTAAATTTTTTTCGAATTACTTTATTGTTTTAAGAAGTTTTGTTATTGTTCCTAGATTATAAAGCGTTTTGGTGTTTTACGAAACAAAAAAACTGCAGAAATTTAAAAGAATTCAAAGGAAAATCTATAATAGAATCGACCAGTTTATCGCTTGTTTAGTCCAGGTAAAGATAAATGGAGGAGAATTAGCTCCGAGCAGTTTTCGGGTCATCAGCTTAGCGCCCATAGCTGGCAAATAGAAAATGGCTGATATTTGTGACGAATTTCCCGACACGATTTCTAGTAAAAAAAAGGTCGATATGTTTTGTAATATTCCACGGTTTTCGTGGAATATTACAAAACTTTTACGAAAATCTTACGTACGAGTACATTCACCCGTGCGCGTACTGTACCTCCGTTTGTCTCGCTACTAGAGATTAATCTTAGCATAATCGACTCCTCTCAGTGGAAGGCATGGGCATTATAACAGTGGGGGTTTGATTTCTAATGAATTTCCGTAAGATGAGATATGATTCGTTCCACATCTGCTTTGAAATCTTAAAAATGACGGCTGATTTCTTAAACTCGACTCGCAGCGAATACTTTTATTTCACGCATGGATTTTTAAATTTTATAGTACTTTATACACCTTCAGAAACTCGTTTTTTCCCTCGAGTTGAAATACAGTATAATAAGTTATTAATAACTTTGAATAATGAGTAACGTTTCCGGTTTTAACATCTAATCGTTAACGGCAATTAAGATAAAGCATACAATGAATCTCTAACGTTTATTCTTCGATGTACTCGGTAGAAAACAAGCCACTTTAATTCATTCAAGCATAAATATTGATATCTTTTACAATTTTTAATTTAGAAAATATTAATAATTTTAATCGATTAGCCTAGTATTTACACGAATAATATCGAACTCTGACATAACATTGAAAAATCAAATCATAGTGTAGTCTACATACACTAGTATTAACGAAATTAAGATACACGCTTGTGTGACGGTATAAGATACAGTATTTCCTGCTTCTTTATCATAATTTTTTAAAGTATTGTTATCAGAAATCTCTCTAAACCTGTTCGAAATTTACTATGCATTAAATTATGATTATTATTAATGGATTTTAAAATCGTATTTACGGTGTTAAATATAGGACTTACAAATAACGGCAAAATACAATTAAATTTTTTGATCTTTTACATTATAATGTAAAAGATTACTATAGATCTTTTACATTATTTCTAATGCCCTAATTCTTCCTTCCAAAAATATGCCAAACAGTAAAGATTAATTAATTATTATTGCGTGTATACTTATATAAATGAGAAATCGGTAATCTGTATTTATTTTAGAATACGGTAATGAAAATAAAACTTAACTGAGCTTCAGATAAGCAATGATTAAATGAATTATGCTATTAGTTATAGTCAATACTAATCTGTCCGTCGAAAATTATAAATGCTCTTAACAGATGTTCGAAAGATCGCGGATTCAATGGTCAACAGGCCTAAATAAAAAGGGGGAAAAAAAATTGTGAAAGTGCTATTAAATTAAAGACCACGCTATCTTCGAGAGTTTTTTTAGACTAATTACTCACAGGGTCGTTAATTTATAATAGAAAAATAGTTATTGAATAGAATATTTTCGATACGTTTAGCAACAATAATACAAAACGCTCATGTAACGCAATACAAATAAATGGATCATATCAAAACGCAATACAAATAAATGGATCATAACTGTTAGACTAATTTATCTTCAACTAAGAAATTAACTAATTTTTATTCTGCCATTATCATATGTCTCCAAATAGGAATTCGTACGTAGTCGCAGCGACCTTCTTCCTTCCCCCTATTCGCTGATGATGATTATTAGGACACATTAACGCGAATCTATAATTATGAAATTATTCGAAACACAATAGATGAATATCGTAAATCGGAATATATCAAATTTAGTAAATTTCTTATCGTTTTTAATAATTTAAACACCCAAATTATCCTCCTACAATTCAGTTTGTGCACTTATTAATTTGTATTACATTCAGTTCGGAATTTTCAGGTAGGTAGTACATTGTGCGCAAGGAACCGTGAAAGTTCTATAGAAGACATCTTACCTTTCTCATCCCGTACACCATTGCAGGTAACACATAACAGTAACAAAATACACAACGAAGGAAAAACGTTCGAGTTCATCTTAAGTTAATTTCTCATCACCAACTTGTCAACAAATGAACTTAGTAAACCCTTACACACTCGAATGAATCAAAGCCACACGCCGTTTCGACTGTCACTCTTGCCAAACAACTGTTGACTGGACACCAGTTGAGCGTCTTCTCTTCTCTCATTGGTCGTTTTTTAAAACTTCTTATAACTAATTATATAAGCGGTTAAGGATTATATTTTCGTTTTTTAATAACTTTTAACATTTATTAGGTAATTTTATTACATATTTTACACGTTTTCATCGATTTTCGTATTATTATTTTTATCCGATAGAAATAAGGATAGACATTTCTCGGGTAGTCACGTGATTCTCATTGAAGCGGGATTAATATTGACGCTTAACTTTTAGTGTTTCGACTGTTTTGATCTTGAAGCAATTATTTCTGCCGATAATTGCTCGATAATTAGTTTTAATGAGACTCTTTAATAATTAAAAAACTATTTGTTATGCAAAGAATTTAAATTTACAAATAAGAATATTGTAGCGCTTCGCCGCTATTAACTATATGTATATTTTATGAATTTTTTTTTTGTTCGATTGTCCTATTTTATATGTTTGTTTTTTCGTTTATGTCG
Organism: Centruroides vittatus; assembly: GCF_030686945.1. Lineage (NCBI taxonomy): Eukaryota > Metazoa > Arthropoda > Arachnida > Scorpiones > Buthidae > Centruroides > Centruroides vittatus. The sequence goes on from NW_027120786.1 coordinate 257,839, forward strand.
CGTCGCGTATATTTTTTTGTATCGGGTTTTAGATGTAACGCACAGCCATTTTGTTGTGTACCGTACCGTCTGTTGTCGTCATTGCTGTGCCGCGGTTTTTGATTGGCTATGTGGAGGATCACGTAGGAGGAAATGAAAAAGCTCCCGGATGGTGGGAGATAAAAACGGGTAACTTCCACGTGTCAGGGCATTCTTTTTCTTGGATCGGGGATCTGGAGCGGTGAAGAGGCGAGAGAAAGGATTCGAAGCAGAGCAGCCGATCAGGAAGAGAGGGACAAGAACCAGTGAGAAGAATCTCATTTTGTAACAACGTGTCCCACGAAATACGGCGACGGTATCTGCCATCTTGTAAATGTTTGTATAGTTTTTTAAGATTTAATCGCGTATTAGTTTTAGTCTCGGGATTAATTCCTGTTGTAATCATAGTGTTATTGTCATCCTCATTTTTGTTAAGAACGCTGTTTGCCTGTTTAAATCAGGCGATCAATCCCATTTTTTTTTTTTTTTTTTTTGTGTGTGTGTGTAATTAATAAACCTTTGTTTGTTTATCTATACGCTTATACCGACTATTCATTTCCACTTTCTTTCAAACCTGCAAACCACGTGCTTGCGGAGTCTACAATATAATTCAAATGAAATAATTAAACAATATTACTGTAATACTATTAAACGAATATTTTTAGTATAATTAAAATAAATTCTCCTTGAGTTTTATTAATTTTAATATTTAATCCTCTATTATATTTGTCCGCTGTTAAATATGTTTTCATGCTCAATTAATTTTTATTCGTAAAAGATAACATTTTTCTATTGAAATAAAATTCGGAACTATTTTTATTTGTTTTAAAATGTATTGTTAAAATTTTATATTTAGTTAAACTTCGATTTAGCGCCACTGATATTGGCGCTAAATCGAGTGTGGTGCTAAACCGAAGCTCAAACAATAAGAGGCTATTTTATTAATGAGTGACATTGTTATGACGTGATTTGTGTGTGATAAGCAATGAAAAATCGTAATTCGTAGTTACTAAAGAATTCTCTACTTAATATTTATTTCATATAAGCTACACTTACATTGAGGCTTTTGAGGATTGGCGCTATATCGAGGTTTGATTGTACAGAATTTTTAATATTTAAATATTTTAATAAGTTTTATAGAGTATTGATGATATAAACTCGTATCTGTATGTGTGTATTTATATTTACATAAGTTGACGATCAAGGTAAGAAAATGATTTCGAGTTAATCAGGTTTCATTAATTTACTAGTGATGAATTTTTAATAGCGTCCTTTGGATATTTAAAAATCTATAAAAGTACAATACAGTAAGACCCCGCTTAACGCTGTTTCGGTATTACCCGGTAGTATTGAAATTCCCCGACATCGCACGCAGTTTTGGGATCAAGGCGTAATATCGAATTTTAAAGCCTATTATCTGCGGCGGACATTCCGACAACTGATTGATAAAACAGATGGAGCAGATAAACAATCCATTAGAGATTTTTGGAAAAACTAGAATATCATGGATGCTGTAGACAACATCAATCTTTCCTGGAATGAGGTGACCGAGAAATGTTTGAAAGGAGTATGGAAGAATGTATGGCCGGAGCTAAGCGAGGATGTTGACACAAGGGAATCCATTGTTGATGCCGACGAAATTATCAAGCTAGCTAATGAAACAGGGTTGGATAATATAAATGCGCAGAATATTGAAGAATTATTGCAAGTTACAACTGGAGAAAGTTTTTCCAACGACGATCTAAAAGAATTAGAACAACAAGTGCATGAAGATAACGAAATTAGCGTTTCTGAAGTTGAGGAACAAAAGGAACTTTCGACGGATTTTCTAAAAAAAAGATTAGCCAGTGTAACGGATATTATGGATCAGTTTATACAAAATGATTTCAATTTTGATAGAAGTTCAAAGGCAAGACGAAGTGTCACGGATGCGATGTCTTGCTATCGACAACTGCTTGCTGAACGAAACAGGAAACGGCAAACGTTAGATGACTTCTTCACAAAGAAACAAAAGATGTCAAATGAGGAAGAACCTTCCTCATCACAAACATAACTTCTTTACTCGAACTTTTTTTTTATTTTCATGAATGTTTTATGAATAAATTTCGATATTAGCAATAAATAAGTCTATAATTAATGTAATAAAAACGTATTTAACAATAAATGTTACAAAAGAAAACTGATAAATTTTCTTATTCTCTGTTCTGTTTCACGTATCCCCCTTATTTACATGTTAAGATGACCCTGTTTAACGCTGTTTCGTTTAGCGCTCTGTCATCTAGGAACGCATCCCCCGCGTTAAGCGGGGTCTTACTGAACTTGTATTTTTATAGATTTTTGTAGAAATGTATTGTAGAATTGTATTGTATTGAAGTATTGTAGAATTAAAATTATAAAATAGAATTATTTTGTACAAAAGTGAAAGTATTAGTTTGGGAGACACCTGCATATTGTGAACCTAAGGAGCCATATTTAGAAGCGAACCACTGCATATGCTAACTTTTATGACAGGCTACAAACAGTCATTTTCCAGAAAGACAATACTCGGCTTGACACAGCTACGGTTTTGCAGGGATATCTTCGTCAAGTTACAAGCTTTTTTGGCCTGCCGTTTCCAAATTTGTCACTCATCAAGCATTCATGTGATCAGATAGGACACCAGCTTCAACCGTCTACGAGTGGGAGGAATCCGGAGCGGCAGTTACAACATCTGTGGGAAAATCTGTTGCACATAGCATACGTCTGTGTGCTGAAGTTTCATTCGATTTCAATGCTGCCTCATTGGTGTATGTTTTTTCTTTTTGATCAATGAGGGTAATAGATTTTAGTGATCATGCATCATGCTACTTATTGTATTTATAAGGCAACATATTAATTATTTTTACATGATTACTCGTATTTTTATTATGAACAAACTTCTAAATAAGACTCTAACATAATTATAATTTAAAAACTATGTTTAGAAGAACAGTATTATTATTATTATTACGTTGGGTTAAGTGAGATATACTCGGTTAACACCGGTGGCTGTGTACTATGCCGGACCAAAGTCAAGGCATAGTAACTAAAACAGAAATTAAAGAAGTGTATCAGTGTGTGTGTCTGTATTCAGGAATTTTCTCACAATATGACATGTATTCAATATAGTGGCCTTCTGTAGTGTGATGTATGTGTTTCTATTCAATTGTAGTGTGCCCAGGCTTTTGTGTAGTGTGTGTGGTATGACACCTGTAGAGGAGAGAACAACAGGTACAATAAGCACCCTATCCATCCTTCACAGATGCCTTATTTCCTGGGTGAGTTCTGTGTACTTGCTAATTTTTTCAGTGCATACGTTTTGTATATTGTGTGTTGGAATGGATATGTCTATAATGTATATGATTTTATTGTGTTTGTCAATGAGTGTGATGTCTGGTCTGTTGTGGTAAATTGTTTTATCTGTGATTATGGCTCTGTCGTAGTACATTTTGTGCGTGTTGTTTTCCAATACTGTCTATGGAATGTATTTGTAGTATGGTTCGTGGATGTCTACTAATTTGTGTTTCTTTGCAAGCTCTTGGTGTATTATATTTGCTACTTCATTATGTCTGTGTAAATAATCTATCTGTGCCAAGAGCTTGCAACCAGAGGTGATGTGTTGTATAGTTTCTGGCATGATGTGACATTTTCTGCATGTGTCATTTGTGAGTGTTGTATCTTTGAGTATGTATTTTCTGTAGTTTTTAGTATTTATGACCTGATCCTGTATGGCGATCATGAATCCTTCGGTCTCCCCAGCGGCATCCCCGAACTAACCAGCTGTTTGACGCAGTTTTGTCAACAAAATCCTGGGCCAGATCATAAGGATGCCTGCCATGGAGTGCCTTTCGAGCACACGATTGCTTAAAGGAAACATCTTTAAACTCCTTTCTACTTTTATCATATAAAAAAGGATAACTTTCGATCATTCGAATAAAAGCTTCCGTGTCGAATGCCATATTTATTTCCTCTCTTTCTATTTTTCACAATGTACGGTGTTGAACTATCCGCCATTAAAACACTACGTGTTCTCCCGTGATTCAATTTTCTCACGTGACTGCCAGACGAATTGTTATTGGCTGATAGAAACGCGTCTTGGCGGCGGCCGCCGCGAAAGATATGCCGCGAAGTTGGTCGAATTCTGAGAAAAGCGGCACGAAATAGACCTCTGCGGCGAGAAAAAGTGACGTCATTCTGCCGCTTTTCCTTGCCGCGCCGCATGTGTGCATCCAGCTTTACATTGTCCTGTAAATTAGACTGTTGTCACCAGATGGCATCCATCGAATTGACTGACAGTAGGCACAACAGAACAGACAGGGATTCTTTCGGTCCATTTACCCCAGCTGTTCCTGTTTATTGTCCTAAGTGGTTAAATTGATTCTGAGACTGCTGTCCAAGAAAGGCTTTTCTCTGCAGGTGGTTGTGCTATTGTTTCAACTCTGGGAAAATTCTACAATAGATGTTCAGTGGATAACGTTGAACATTAGTTTAGCTTTGCCAATGGTTAATTATAAGTAAATTTAATTACATTCGATAAAATAAAAATAAGTGACTCGTCTACTTTTTAAATAAAATTCATTCTTTATACATAATTTACATCACTATACTGTATACACAAAATACAAATTATTCTTTTCGGTTAAACCATACTATTACCAGTGTCCCTATCAGCTACGAATAACCAGAAGGCATGATAATGTAGCGTGATTCCTTGCATACTTTATGGACGTACTTTGTACCGAAAGAATAAAAGTCAGAATTAAATAATACAGGAAACTTCGGAAAATACTTTCTAAATTTTATCAAAATCTATTTCATGTGACATTTGCACGAGTGCGAAGAAAACATGAAACAAACATTTGGTTGGATCGATTTCGTGGTGCAGTTTTATTGTTATAAAAATTCTGTCCGATTGCTCCGCTAAGGCATTTTTAGTTAAACTTGGCTTTCGCGAAAACACGTAGGACAGAGCATGGACACCGTCCCCCGCAAAAGCCAATCCTTTGTATTTTGCTGGGCTTGTACGAAAGCCAGATATTCCAGCTGTAGCATACGATCGCGTAATTTTCCAGAATTTCTCCACACTCCCTTCCACAAACCACAAAACGCACTTTAATTGATATTTAGATATATGTATGATATCTGACCAATTCTTCATTCCATTTGCTGTGTACTTTTCAAGTTCTATAGAACTGAATTGAACACGATGCAATCGAAAGCCTCGATAGGGTGGAATTATCGCTACGCTTGTGAATGTATACAAATACTTAAATATTTTTTCTATATACTCTCGTCCTGTAAAAAGCAATAATTAAAATTTTCAGAAAATTTATAAATAAATAGAAAAACTTCGTACCTAATTGATGTATACTTACCACGCATTGATTTACAAGACTCATATCTTGCGTTCAGACACCTATGACATGTTAGCATATCCTTCCTGTGAATTTCTGCTACGAGGTGTTCGTCGTTGTTTATTTTAATTCGAGAATACAAAACGGACGGATGAAGAATGGAGTCCATAGTCACATTCCAGGAAAATTTATTATAAGAACGGGCATTTTAAATATTAAATACAAATAATTACTTTAAGAATGCACCTATTGATAATTTTACGTTATTAACGAGTCTCACTCTTTTTGCCATGTTCTGTCTGACTATATCCTTCCACAAAACATACACTCGTCGTCTCCTAAATATTGAAGGATAGGTTGAACTACGTCGATCATATTTCCTAATATATATCCAACTTCGCTTCGGAATAGCGAAGATGATGGAAATTGTAAAAGCCTTTGTCCTTAATTCTATTATTATTGTTAATTGTCTACTTGGACTTTACTTATTAATAGGACTTTATACTGGTGTTTAAATGTTGGCACAGTAATGAAAGTTAGTTCAGGAAAAAACAAAATTTCTTTATTATATCACCTGTAGTAATAATTTCTGTACACATATTATACGTGTTTCGGGCTAGCATGCCCCTTATCAGCAGTATTACTACCAAACAGTAAAAAAGTAACAATAACAAAACAAATAAGTTACTGTATATCTTAAAATTTCTCAGCAGTAAAATACAATTTTAAAACTTACTGTAAATACATATTCCAATCCCGAGTACAAGATAATATTTCTTGCTTTACAATTATTTAACATTTCACTGTATAATAAAAATTAAATAAGTAAAATAAATAAAGACTGTAATTATTAAAATCTAACAATATCATGTAAAATTTTATTAAAAAAACTCACATGAAGGCTTCCTTTGTCACCATTCAAAAGCATTATAAGAAGAGTCAATTAACTATTTTTCTTCTTCTTCTTCCTGGGTTTATATTGGAGGTTATGGCCGTTGTCGGCTTCTCCTCTGACGCGCCGCCTAGCGACTAGGCGAAGCGGCCAGTTCTGTGAATGTACAGTACCTCTCTAGGGATAAAATATGGATGCGAGGGTTAATGCCTGCGTTCGGCCAGTAAAGTTGGTCTAGATTACGGATCACTTGTAGATCCAAAGAAAGCGCGTGGCCCAATTCCCTACGGGCCTCTTCGTACTCTGGACATGCCAGCCAAAAGAGTTCGGGGGATTCCTCCGAACCGCAATGCTGGCAGTCCGGTGAAAGGTTTAATTTCCGAGAATGAAGAAATTATTGCAATGGAGCCGTGTTAGTCGTCAACCTCGCCAGTAGCGACTCCGCGCTTCGCGAGGAGGCAAGATGGTAACGCCAAGGGGAAAACGGACGGAGGTGGTCCCTCCCCTTGAGCCGGAGGGCTTTCATGAGGATGAACACTATGTTGTCCCGGTTGAGCCTCCGTATTTCCGTCGGAGTTAAAGAGTGGCCTATTAACTATTTTCACATTATGCTTTTTTATAAACGTCACCGAGTATGGTGCTCCAGGATTGGTGGTTTATACGACCTAAATTATTGTTTGTTCTATTTTTTTTCTTTATGTTTAAATGTTCGTATAATTGACGTTTGTGATTATTCGATTCTTTTTTCTTAATTTTTATAGTATTTTTGTCGATTTGGCACCCATAACTATTGCAGTGTTCTGCGACTGCAGAATTTGCATAATTACTCCTTATTGCACGTATGTGCGCTTTCATTCTTGTGCTTAATTTTCTTTTTGTTTCTCCTATATAAGTTTTGGCCGGATCACAACTGCAATTGAATGAATACACAATTTCTTTTTCTTCCATTAAATCTAATTTTTTATCTGACCTATGATATAAATATCTTTTAAATAAATTATTTTTTTCGGGTATTAAATTCGCTTTTCCGTTTAGTATATTTTTAACTCTTTCAAATATCTTAGGTACAACATCAAATTTACACATTTTTTATCTTTTTCAAAATTTCTATTTTTATTACCATTATTAGTAGTCCAGTTTAACCATTTTTCTAATGTTTTTTTTGGGGGTAACTATTCAGTAAGAACATTTTAATGACTTGTTCTATTTCTATTTCTTGATTTTCTAATTTACTAGTTGTTTTTAATTTTTTCTATGTACATTTTAAAAATGTTAAATTTCATAGCTTAAGGAACAATGGTTTTGTAATGTAGTTCTTTTGGAATTTGCATAGGTTTTATAAATTTTTTGAATTCTAATTTACTGTCAGTTCTATTGATGGTTATATCTAAGTAATTTAAACTATTATTACATTCTTTTTCGGCCTCAAATTGTATGTTTGTTTCTATTGAGTTTGCCTGTTTTAAAATTATATCTTCACTAGTCAAATAAAATAATACAATCGTCTACATACCTATTATAAAATATTATTCCTTTTATAGCTTTAATTTTTTTTTTATCTATGTCTATCATAAAGATTTCGGCAAGTCTTGGGCCTATGCATGTTCCTATTAGTATCTCTTCAGTTTGACTATAAAAGTTATCACCATACTTGAAATGATTGTTTTCCATTACTAACAAACACAATTTTATAATCCAATTTGGTGCGTTAATTTTCTGTAAAGATTTTTCAATGTTCCTTTTTGTTATACTAGGGTACATACTTTTTACATCTAAAGATAACAATTTCCTATGTTTATTAATTATAATATTATCGTGTTTTAATCTATTTAATAAGAAATCAACATTTTTAAAACTATAATCAGAAATTTCTAACGTATCAAGCTTATTTTTTAAAAATTTTTTTAAATTGTAATACACATAATTTTTAACATCAGTTAACGGTCTGTACTTAACTGGATTTTTATGCGTTTTTACCCTAATATTAAATTTAGGTATACGATTGTTTTCACTTTTAATTTTTTTAAGTTCTTCATCGGTTATCAGATTGCGTTTTTTTATATCTTCTAATTCTTTGTTTAAGTCCTTTTGCATACTTTTTCTTGGGTCATTTCCTAATAATTTATATCCACCTCCTTGTATTAATTCTGTTATAATTTCATTTTTCTTTTCGGACTCATTACTTTCATTACTGTGCCAACCTTTAAACACCAGTATAAAGTCCTGTTAATAAGTAAAGTCCAAGTAGACAATTAACAATAGTGATGGAAATTCATCGTTCGTACTTGTTCTACTGTTCATAATGACACTGCAAAAATTAGATATGTTTTGAGTTTTCTTGAGAATTAAATACGTAAATTATTTTCAATATTTATACATTTCATTCTTTCGGCGTCACTAGACAAAGATCGCTTGCCCAGCCATTGTTGGTACGGAATTAATATTTAATTTAAAAATATAAATTTTGTTGTTTGATGAATAAAGTGAACGATTTAATGTTGAACGGCACACATGGTTTCGACACGACCCATTTAATATAAAATGTGAGTGTGCAAAATCCTTCGAGAACTTTATGGAATTTTTATATTTAACCTTAACACGCTAACAATGTTTTTGTTACCGTTATAAATTATTTAAGAAAGTGCTACCCACAGGCGTCAGAAGTAAATTAAGCTTTGTAAGGAACCAGAAGAGATCAAGTGTGAAACAGTTTTGAAATATTTATTTATTTATTTAGCATTCTGGTACAAAAGACCCTGATGTGGGGATAGAACAAAAAAACAGAAACATAAGTATACATAATCTTACAAAATAATATAAACATATTCCACAGAAATATTCAACAATTGTAATAACAAAATTCATAAATTATTAATATATCAATCATTCTAAACTAAATTCAATCAAAAGACAGTTTCGAAATATTATTCGATACTGTATTACTTGAAGTACACAAGGATATTATGCGCTGTATGTATTTTATGACAGAGTTCGATCACGCAGATGAAATTATTCGCCATAAAACAAGATTAAAAAGTGTAAAACTAAAACACTGAATTCTCATATTACGATTAAAAATCGCTTTATAACCCCTTACATATTTAAAGTAACAACAATAGTTTTTGTAATAGACAGTAACTAAGTATTGGGTTGTTCGGAAAGCAATTTCGTTTTTTTATTACTAGAGGAATTACATGTATTTTTACCAGCCAATTTTATTTTAAACCACATTTTCATTATATACTTCGACAGCTGACATTTTAAGGCTTATTTGTAAAAAATTTTGTTTGATTCTGTAGAATTGTTTGTTTTCGGTGACCCATCAAATATGGAAAAGCGAAAGCATCCTTTTCGGCATATTTTGATGTTTTAGTTATAAAAAAGCAAAATATGCCGAAAATGATGCTTTGAAATAATATTGATAATTCAGTCTACAGTATAAAAAATACGGATACCGTTATTAATAGATTACGGAAATTAAAAAAGGAGAATTCAGAATTCAGATTAATGAGTTTAGACATAAAAAATATGTATCTTAGCATAAATTGGATTTTGATAGAAAACAGTTTAAAAGATCTTAGTATCCATAAGAATTTGATAAATTTAATAAAATTTGCTTACAAAAATAATTATTTTGAGGTTGATGGCATGTTTTATAGACAGAAAGATGGTATCAACATGGGGTCAGAGATGGAGCCAAAATTAGCTGAATTGGTCATGATTGATATCGATACACAAATTAGTGAAATTTGGGGCATAAAGTTAATAATGAGGTTTGTGGATGACTATCTGATAGTATATAATGGAAACTTGACTAATAAAGAAACCATATATAATTCAATAAATAATACATACAGGGATATACAGTTTGACATTGAAGAGGAAACGAATACGAAAATTAATTATTTAGATATTACCATAGTTAACAACCCTAAAAAATTTGATTTTATAACTTACAAAATCATGTAACGTTAACAAAACTATTAATTATCATTCATATATCCCTGATTACATTAAAAAGAATTCTTACCTTATTGAATTAAAAAACATATATACAAGAATATCTGATGATTATAACATAAATTTTGTTTCCAATTCTTTGAGTTTAATATTTATAATGAACGATTATCCGAAATTCATTCTTACAAAATGGAAAACATATTATTTAAAGAATAGGTATAATACTAAGTTTAAAGCTGACAAAACATATAAAAGGTTTCCATATGTTAAAAATATCTTTTGAGAATTGTAATAATAGTATTAATAATCATAACATTTGTTTGGCCTCATCCTTGACTAATAAACTTTCACAAAATATTTGTAGATATATTAATAATAGTAGTAATAATAAGTTAGATTTTTTTAAAAAAAGCTGGTGTTGTATATAAACTTGAATGTAATTGTCATAATCCGTGTGTGTATATTGGTGAAACCTGGAGTGTGTTAGAAGTAAGATTCAAAGAACATGAATCTGCCATCCGACTCAAGTACAGTAATTCTCCATGGTTTAACCACAATAATAATAATTGTAACATTAATCGAAATAATATTAAAATTTTGCATGTTGAAAAAGACATGTATAAAAGAAAATTCAAAGAACATATAGAAATAAGAAATCAAAAAAATAATAATTTAATTAATAATTCGAAATGTATAGAAATTGATTACCACTGGTACAATGTAATAGATGGCGCTAAAATAAATTAATAAGTACAGTAGAGCATCGATTATCCGACCCCCGATTAACCGACTTATCGGTTAACCGACCGCGTTCTAGTCGGCAAATTCAAATGTCCGCTAGTGATGTGGCGCTACAATATTTGGCTATGTCTTGGCTACTTTAATATTATTTTTGTTAAATTTTTGCATGTTTTAGCTGGCAACACGGCTCGACCATGAAAGGGAGGCTAGTATTTAAACCAGGCCTAATACACTATACTAATAATGTATTTTTTCATACTTTTCGGTTATCCGACCAACCCCAGTCCCCAATTAAGTCGGATAATCGATGCTCTACTGTAATAGGAAGTCGTCACGTGATTACTATTGTAATAGAATTCAATGTGGTATACATGAACTAATAGTGTGGTTAATTTGTTAAAGTAATTTATGCTTCGTGAATGCATTATACCTATACATTTGTTTGCCAGTTTATTTAATCATTTGTTGTTTTTAGAGTGTTTATTATACATCTGTGGTGAAAACAATTTTTTAATTTGTGAGTATAGGTGTTGTTTGCAATTTTTATTTAAATTAGCCATACATTAATAAGATATATACAAAAAGTTGTAATTTTAGGATAGCAGTCAATGTGAGGAAGGGGTGTCCTCCAACCCATATAAATATAATGTTGTAATTTACACCAACGTTTATTGTAAGTTCTCTCCTTTTTAAAACTAGTTGTCGTCATACATTGATGTCGTGTTCTAAAAAATTTTCTTGTTTTAGCACTGAAGAGGGGTTGGAATAAATTAGACCAACCCGAAATGCATATGATGTAATTCTAAATAAAATCAATTTGCCAATGATATTGCTGTGAGATTGGTCTACCAATAACTTTTTGGATTACAGAGACTAAATTCGTAATAATATGTTAATGATTTTAATATTATGAAAAACAATTTTTCCAAGCGTGTTTTAATTATTTAAATTAAATAAATTTTATGCGAAATTTTTTGATTTATCTAAATTACGTAGCGAATCGCAATATTTATATTCGTGTCCGGACAATATTGACAAGTAACTCTTAGACATAAATAGTATTATAATTAATGACGATTCGAACAAAGACGTACTGAAAGAATTATATGATTTAATGTCATTAATTTTTACGGTACCATCTACCAGTGGGTCTGCTGAGCGCAGTTTTTCGACCACGAAGCAAATTCATACATTGGCCAGGAACGTCCACTCGGTCAGAGGAAAAATTGTGGTCGCTAGCGTTGCTTTCGATAGAAAAAGAGCTTTCAAATACGTTGATGGAGTCGACGACCAGCGACTTTTATGATAAAGTAACTAACGACTTTGTGGAAAAACTCGCCGAATAGAATTAGTTTATAAAAAATTAAAAAAACAAGTTTTTCTATTATTGTTTGTATCATATCAATTTGTATTATGTATGTATTATTTGTATTTTAGAACTAAAATACATAAATTGTTTATTTTTGTTATTTCCAGTATTTGTTTAAAACTTTTATGGAAACGTGAGGTTCCGGACAGGTCTGACCCGTCACGAAAAACGCGAAAAAACTGTTATTTTACAGAAAAATTTACTACTTTAAAAAAACATAGGTAAAAGTCGTTTGTAGTCGGACACCCATTGTTTATATCAAACTGCCGGGCAGAAACCATAAATCGCGAAAGGAAGTCGTCCTATGATCGGTGGAAAATCGAATTCGTCTTCGATTTTGACTTTTCTCGCGCTCCAAGTAAGTGTCTCCTTACGTTTAGTAACCAGGGACCAACCACTCGGGAAGCGTGATTGAGAAAGAACGACCAATCAAAATGGATGAAAGAAAGAACAGAGATTGATATAATCTCCGACAATCGAGGAGGCCTGGCGCTCGTTTAACGTTCCGAATAACCAAAACGCCGTGTGTCAACGCGCAATAAAAGAACAATTTCTCGTCTATTGTGCCAACCCGCAACCCGTGCCACTTCGGACTTAGACCGTGTCCCCGACGCCAATGGAAAAAATCTCCCCGTGCCTTACAGACTTGTCAACGCCAATGTCCCAGGGCCACCTTCGATCGACTATCAAATAACTACATCGACGCCCAGGACGTCCGAACGGCTGATTGTCCTAAAGCAAACTATTTTGTACATAGTGCATGTTTATTTTATATTAAAATAAACGGTTTTTGTCAGATACTTGTCTTTCTCTTCCGCCACCTCGCACGTACGAATGGACCCTAGACCGTTACTAACGCACAATTAACTGTGATTGCCCCTGGATGTCGGCTTTTTACAGAAACACAGCTTTCCTATCATCAAATGTCACGGCACGCCACTGTTCTGTACAGTGCATTCGTTTAATATAATTGCACAATATATTTAATAATAAAATATTGGGATCATTGAACATTAATATATTGTTTATTGTAGCAATAAACGCTGAATTATATATTATATATAAACAATAGACAATACAAAATTATATAATGATGATTTATTATAGAAAAAATTGTTAATATGACATAAAATTAGCAGAACGGCAGTGTTACTTTCTGTTGAAATTATAAAAGTCTTCAGTATGTTGAAAAGATATTATTTTATTTGATGTTTAAAAGAGTAGTGTACCAAAAATTAAAACAATACTAAAAAAATAAAAAATCGTAAATGTTTTCTTTGTTTTGAAAAAATAACAAATAAAACGAAACTGTAGAGAAATTATATTATATGTATATATATATATATATCACAGACTGTAAGATTTAAAATATCGCATTATTTTGTAATTACAGTAAGTATATATCAAGTAAAAATCAAGAAACGCTCAACAGTAAAGCAAGGTATTATATGTTTTTTATACTTCAAAAAAATTTATTATTAATTATTATATCTATATATCATACACGTAGTCTCATGCTTTAGGTAATTGTTCAATGGGTGTATGAAATCTGAAGTCTTTTGGTAAGAGATCAGCAGCCCGAGGATACATCAATTTGTAAGACTGACGAATGGTAATTGCAGCCACTCCAGCAACGTCACCAATTTCTAAAGAATAAAAAATACAAAAGTTGTTTCTGTTTCTTTTTCTTAATTTGAAAGAAAAAAAAATAATTACCTTTTTGAGTCTTCTTGTCTCCAGAGGCCTGACTGGCCAGGTAGATGGCCGCCGCCGCTACAGAAATGGGACTGCGTCTAAAAAAGCACACACACAACTGTTGAGAGGAAAGCTTGTTTGGATATAAATTTAATTCCAAATATAAATATATTTATAATATTTACAATTTTAAATATAATAGATAAATTTGGAGTGATTTCTAAATGAATCAGATGAGTCCAAATTTATAAACAGTAATTACAGACTTTTGGCAATTAAGGACCTGGTTAAGTTACAGAAACTTCTTGATATAAAAGTCTTATATAAGATGATGATTATTAAGTAAAAACTAAAGTACTTACGTCGAAACTATAGACTAAAATATAAAATTAAAGTGGACCCTCGTTATAGCGCTGCTTGCTATACCGCGCACTCGGTTATAGCGCGGGCGATGTTCACGACGCCATAAGCTCAAACACGTTTATACAGGTCCGTGAGGCGTTAGTGAGTAGCGCATTTTATTGTTACTGCGTACTGAGTAATTGTGTATGTATTGAGTTCCTGCATATATTTTGAATAGTGTTTAATTATTGTATGCATGATGAGTAAAAGAAAACCTTACAGTGTGAAAGAAAAGCTTGACATTATTGCTAAAGTAAAGAGCGGAGTTCCGAAAGCAAACATAAGAAGAGCATATCTGAAGCATATCTGAAGCAACTGTAAGGGGTTGGATGGCAGAGGAGACAAAACAAATCATTTGTTGATAAGCTTGACCAAGATGCTGGGCTTACTCGAAAAAAGACAAGACTTGGAAAAAATCAAAATGTTGTCGATTGCCTCTATGCATGGTTTGTGCAAAAAGAAGTGAAGGTATTTCCGTATCTGAAACTGCTTTAAAGTTGCAGGCTGAAAAATTTCATATATGCTTAAAAGCAGAAGGAGATTTTAAGGCTTCTGACGGTTGGTTGTGGCGTTGGCAAAAACGACATGGCATCTTCCAAATTTCCATTTATGGTGAAGCAAAGTCTAGTGATATTGAAGGCGCTGCAGAATTTTCCAAACAGTTCACAATTTCCATTAAGAAAGAAGGGTATACTGATGCACAAGTTTATAACTGATAAGACTACATTATATAACAGAATGTTGCCAAGTAAAACCTTAGATCTAAAAAGTAACCCACAAAAGACATTAAAACTAAGCAAAGAAAGGTAAGGATCTGGATTAAAACTAAATAAGGAAAGGATAACAGCTTTATTTTGTGTAAATAAAGCTGGTAATAACAAATTGACGCCACTCATAGGTAAAAGTCAAAACCCACAATGTTTCAAGTCAGTCAATATAAAATCTCTGCTAGTTGTTTATAAAAACAGCATAAACGCTTGGATGACTTCTAAAATATTTCATGACTGGTTTCACAATTCCTTTGTTCCGTCTGTGCGAAAATTTCTGAGAGGATTGAGTCTAGATTCAAAAGCTTTGCTTCTCTTAGATAATTGCCCAGCTCATCCACCTGCTGATAACCTTGTGTCTGACGATGGTAAAATAAAAGTAATGTATCTTCTAAAAATACTACTGCTCTTATACAACCCTTAGATCAAGGCATTATTAGTGCTTTCAAAACAAATTACCGAAGCGAAATGATGAAGTCATTATTAGCATCAGACATTGACGTCAACATATTTTTACAAAAAATGGATTTCAAAGACGTGTCCTACAGTATTGGACTTGCCTGGCAGGCAACCACATCAGAGACAATTAGAAACTGTTGGAGAAAATTAAATACATCTAATTATCAAGTTGATCTCGACCAAACCACAACACATTCAGATTCAGCTTCAGATAATATCTTCACTGAGGCTGAAATTTCTCGTATCCGGGAAATATTGAATGAGCCAGACATAACTAATGATTCTTTGACTAATTGGTTAGATTTGGACGCTAGAGAAGATATTTGTCAGAATATAACTGATGAAATGATTATCGAATCCATTTTCAGTGACGAAGATTGTCAAGAAGAAACAGATGATGATGATGAAAGTTCCAGTGAGATAGCTGATATACCGCCACCAACCAAAGAAGCAATAACAGCCATGGTAACTGTTATAAAATGGGCTGAATCACAAGAAAATATTAACAGTGTCAGATTGTTTCAATTAGCATCTTTCAAAAGAGAAATGATACAGAAGTTATCAAAACGCAAACAAACAAAATTTACTCAGTTTTTAAAGTGATGTTTTGTTAATTGAAATGATGTCGAATACATAGATTTTAGTCAAGTTATAGATAGTGTTTGTTTTTACATACAGTACTGTATTTTCAAGCGTACCTTATGTACGTAAATAAAATAATACATATACTGTATGTACTGTACTTATTAAGAAGTATAACTATGTTGTGTGAATTTTAATAAAGCACTTAATAAATAAATTGGTTTTTTATTAAAATACATAATATGTACAGTACGTAACGTAGTTGATGGGATGTTTCAGCAGTATGTAGCACAAATCGTTCTGAGTAAATTTATTGTGTCGCCATAGTATAACGTGGTTCACCTTATAACGCGGGTGTTGTTTCCCGCCCGACATGCGCGTTATATCGGGGGTCCACTGTGCTACCAGTTTTAATGCCAAAGGTGATGGAATAAAGATCAGAAATTTTCGATTCTGATGTGGCAAAGCAAAACAGCATAAATTACACTACTGAGACTTTTTAAGATTGACATTGTAAATGTAACAACATCTATCTTTCTAACAATGGTAGTCTGTGTTTACAAAACAATTGTTTGGCTAATGATTATTTTATAATATATTATTTTTAATTTAAATTTCCATTATCCATATCTATGCATGGGTAATTAGTCAGACATCTTATAAGCAGTGTTGAATATTCTGACAGCAATCACACTGCCTTAACATTTTTCTTTAAAAAAGTTGGTATGCCAATAAATTGCCAGATCAGCTTTATTGATTATTATTAGCTGATGCTGCTTTACACTCCCAGCCAATATTATGCTTACCTTTCAGCATTCAGGAAAACAAGTTTAATGTTCGACCGTTTTATTTCTTAGTATAAACAAAAAAATGAATGGAAAGAAACATCACACATGATGTTTTCATTTGATTTTACTTTACAGCTTATTTGTCATTAGCAGAAAAATTACAACTTAAAATGAAAATGTAAGATGCATTATTTCTGTAACCAAATAGCCCAAGAAAAATTTACTTTGATATAATGTATTGAACAACAATGTGTAACACTGCATTTTATATTTTCTAACAGAGGTAGAGCAAGGATTACATTTGAATTAATAAACTAAACTGAAATACATGAAAATATCAACTAAAAAGTAATCATATTGACAGCTTGGGCAAACCAAACTAATAATATAATGGCATAAACTGTAGCTGTAAAACTAACTTTCAAGAAATAGGAATTTAAAAACTGGACCAACCAGAAATAGGAAATTTGGCTATTGCACACTACTAATTTTCTATGTTATCCAAACATTTGAAACTTTAAATATCTGCTTATGGGCTTAAGCAGAAATTGTTCAATATAATACGATTATTTTATTATTGAAAGTCTGCAAAATTTATAGTTAGTCGCTTATGGTTCTATAACCACGATATTTTTGCGATACAAATAAAGTTCCCAATTGGTCGTAAGTTCCGTAAGAAATGGCGACAGGCAATGTTACGGATGGATTTTGGAATGGCGGGCAAGTAATAGTAAATAAATTTAATTAAAAAGGCAAAATGAGACCAAACATAAATACATAACTTACCCTGGAACGATGTCTGTTTCAATCGCTTTTCTAGCAATGTGAGTGGCTGCCCTCTGTACAGAGGCTGGAAGTCCCAGATTGGAGCAGAAACGTGACTGAAATATAAGAATCTGTTAATCAAATATCAAAAACTCATCAATCTTAAAAATTAATACAATTCAGTTATTTTTTTATCAGACCACGATTACCACAAGAAGTAAAATCTGGATATCTTTTTCTCTGCTTTTCTGGGGTCGATCGCGTCTACGAAACAAATTTGCATATCTATAATGAAATCCTTGCTACCTTTGCAATTAGAGTATCGTACCGAATGCGGTGACATATAAATTATTATTCTCCTTTAGTAAGTTTTCGAGATATAACGACGAACGTCAGAAAAAATCAAAAATTTTTTTGGGTATACTATAGATTACTCCCTATGGGAATTTCGTGTGTTTGGGTATATATCTGAACTCAGGGGACCGAGACGAGTTCGACGATACTCTACTTT